>NW_028157704.1:283911-286411 GCF_964263955.1 Coregonus lavaretus
ACGTGCGTAGATCTAGGCGAATGCGTGCTCTTGGGTGGAGCCAGATTTTTTTTAGCAACGTGCACCTTTTGTCCATGTGTTCCTAGACACCCGAATTGCAACATACACAAGGGGGCTTCTTCTTGTTGTCTTCCCATTGTTTTAAAAGCAAATGAGATTTACGGTTTAAAGCATTAGCACCGCTGTTAGCTAATTTCAATGAAAACCGACTGCATATTTGCCAGTTGGCTGTAGGCTCCTCAGCTAGCAGCTTGCTAGCTAGCTGGCTAAAAACAGCACGCAAGCTAACCTTTTAGCTTCCCACATCTCCCCCATGTGAAAAAATCTGATTTATAAATAAATAATATGCCATGGCAAATATTATTATGCTTACCGGTGTAACCTACAACGTTATCCCAGTTTAATGTGCTGCTTCAATGTATTCACTCCCATATCAGCTAAAAATAGAACGTCATCATGTTTTTAAGTGGTCAATCAGCTTATTACTTCTAAACAAAATACATTCTGGAGGATTCTAATAAGGCTCCAATGTTGTTTGGTTTATTGTTTGAACAGTCGCTGAGATTATATTTGGCTATCAATGCAAAATAGGCTGCTTATTTAATGCCAAGCTAAACAAAGACAGCAATCTTGAAGTTTAAGTGATTTTAATGTTGATAAGCTTCTCACAGCGCATGTGAAATAATCTGATTTATAATTAATTAATATGCCATGGCAAATATTTTTATGCTTACCGGTGTAACCTACAACGTTATCCCAGTTTAATGTGCTGCTTCAATGTGTTCACTCCCATATCAGCTAAAAAATTGAACGTCATCATGTTTTGGTCGTGGAGAAAAAGCCCAGCTGTTTTTACCAATAGCCTGGAATCACTAGTTATTTCTGCTAAGCCCATCTCTCCCAGCTGTTTTTACCAATAGCCTGGAATCAATAGTTATTTCTGCTAAGCCCATCTGTCCCAGCTGTTTTTACCAATAGCCTGGAATCACTAGTTATTTCTGCTAAGCCCATCTCTCCCAGCTGTTTTTACCAATAGCCTGGAATCACTAGTTATTTCTGCTAAGCCCATCTGTCCCAGCTGTTTTTACCAATAGCCTGGAATCACTAGTTATTTCTGCTAAGCCCATCTCTCCCAGCTGTTTTTACCAATAGCCTGGAATCACTAGTTATTTCTGCTAAGCCCATCTGTCCCAGCTGTTTTTACCAATAGCCTGGAATCACTAGTTATTTCTGCTAAGCCCATCTCTCCCAGCTGTTTTTACCAATAGCCTGGAATCACTAGTTATTTCTGCTAAGCCCATCTGTCCCAGCTGTTTTTACCAATAGCCTGGAATCACTAGTTATTTCTGCTAAGCCCATCTGTCCCAGCTGTTTTTACCAATAGCCTGGAATCACTAGTTATTTCTGCTAAGCCCATCTCTCCCAGCTGTTTTTACCAATAGCCTGGAATCACTAGTTATTTCTGCTAAGCCCATCTGTCCCAGCTGTTTTTACCAATAGCCTGGAATCACTAGTTATTTCTGCTAAGCCCATCTGTCCCAGCTGTTTTTACCAATAGCCTGGAATCACTAGTTATTTCTGCTAAGCCCATCTGTCCCAGCTGTTTTTACCAATAGCCTGGAATCACTAGTTATTTCTGCTAAGCCCATCTGTCCCAGCTGTTTTTACCAATAGCCTGGAATCACTAGTTATTTCTACTGAGCCCATCTGTCCCAGCTGTTTTTACCAATAGCCTGGAATCACTAGTTATTTCTGCTAAGCCCATCTGTCCCAGCTGTTTTTACCAATAGCCTGGAATCACTAGTTATTTCTGCTAAGCCCATCTGTCCCAGCTGTTTTTACCAATAGCCTGGAATCACTAGTTATTTCTGCTAAGCCCATCTCTCCCAGCTGTTTTTACCAATAGCCTGGAATCACTAGTTATTTCTACTGAGCCCATCTGTCCCAGCTGTTTTTACCAATAGCCTGGAATCACTAGTTATTTCTGCTAAGCCCATCTCTCCCAGCTGTTTTTACCAATAGCCTGGAATCACTAGTTATTTCTGCTAAGCCCATCTGTCCCAGCTGTTTTTACCAATAGCCTGGAATCACTAGTTATTTCTGCTAAGCCCATCTCTCCCAGCTGTTTTTACCAATAGCCTGGAATCACTAGTTATTTCTACTGAGCCCATCTGTCCCAGCTGTTTTTACCAATAGCCTGGAATCACTAGTTATTTCTGCTAAGCCCATCTCTCCCAGCTGTTTTTACCAATAGCCTGGAATCACTAGTTATTTCTGCTAAGCCCATCTGTCCCAGCTGTTTTTACCAATAGCCTGGAATCACTAGTTATTTCTGCTAAGCCCATCTCTCCCAGCTGTTTTTACCAATAGCCTGGAATCACTAGTTATTTCTGCTAAGCCCATCTGTCCCAGCTGTTTTTACCAATAGCCTGGAATCACTAGTTATTTCTGCTAAGCCCATCTGTCCCAGCTGTTTTTACCAATAGCCTGGAATCACTAG
>NW_028157704.1:288911-306411 GCF_964263955.1 Coregonus lavaretus
TACATACACTAAGTTGACTGTGCCTTTAAACAGCTTGGAAAATTCCAGAAAATGATGTCATGGCTTTAAAAGCTTATGATAGGCTAATTGACATCATTTGAGTCAATTGGAGGTGTACCTGTGGATGAATTTCAAGGCCTACCTTCAAACTCAGTGCCTCTTTGCTTGACATGGGAAAATCAAAAGAAATCAGCCAAGACCTCAGAAAAAAAATAGTAGACCTCCACAAGTCTAGTTCATCATTGGGAGCAATTTCCAAACGCCTGAAGGTACCACGTTCATCTGTACAAACAATAGTACGCAAGTATAAACACCATGGGACCACGCAGCCGTCATACCGCTCAGGAAGGAGACGCGTTCTGTCTCCTAGAGATGGACGTACTTTGGATGCAAAAAGTGCAAATCAATCCCAGAACAACAGCAAAGGACCTTGTGAAGATGCTGGAGGAAACAGGTACAAAAGTATCTATATCCACAGTAAAACGAGTCCTATATCGACATAACCTGAAAGGCCGCTCAGCAAGGAAGATGCCACTGCTCCAAAACCGCCATAAAAAAGCCAGACTACGGTTTGCAACTGCACATGGGGACAAAGATCGTACTTTTTGGAGAAATGTCCTCTGGTCTGATGAAACAAAGATAGAACTGTTTGGCCATAATGACCATCGTTATGTTTGAAGGAAAAAGGGGGTGGCTTGCAAGCCCGAAGAACACCATCCCAAAAATGAAGCACGGGGGTGGCAGCATCATGCTGTGGGAGTGCTTTGCTGCAGGAGGGACTGGTACACTTCACAAAATAGATGGCATCATGAGGAAGGACAATTATGTGGATATATTGAAGCAACATCTCAAGACATCAGTCAGGAAGTTAAAGCTTGGTCGCAAATGGGTCTTCCAAATGGACAATGACCCCAAGCATACTTCCAAAGTTGTGGCAAAATGGCTTAAGGACAACAAAGTCAAGGTATTGGAGTGGCCATCACAAAGCCCTGACCTCAATCCTATAGAACATTTGTGGGCAGAAATGAAAAAGCGTGTGCGAGCAAGGAGGCCTACAAACCTGACTCAGTTACACCAGCTCTGTCAGGAGGAATGGGCCAAAATTCAACCAACTTATTGTGGGAAGCTTGTGGAAGGCTACCCAAAACGTTTGACCCAAGTTAAACAATTTAAAGGCAATGCTACCAAATACTAATTGAGTGTATGTAAACTTCTGACCCACTGGGAATGTGATGAAAGAAATAAAAGCTGGAATAAATCATTCTCTCTACTATTATTCTGACATTTCACATTCTTAAAATAAACTGGTGATCCTAACTGACCTAAGACAGGGGATATTTAATAGGATTAAATGTCAGGAATTGTGAAAAACTGAGTTTAAATGTATTTGGCTAAGGTGTATGTAAAATTCAGACTTCAACTGTATATACAGTGTCTCTCTATGCTTCATCTCTCCTTCCTTTACACTCTGTCAATCCGATGGAGCAAGAAAACATGTACTATCCCTCTCCTCCTCCTCTCCTCCTCCTCTCCTCCGCCTCCTCTCCTCCTCCTCTCCTCCTCCTCCTCTCCCTCTCCTCCTCTTCTCCTCCCTCCTCTCCTCCTCTCCCCCTCCTCTCCTCCTCCCCTCCTCTCCTCTCCTCTCCTCTCCTCTCCTCTCCTCTCTTCTCCTCCTCTCTCCTCTCCTCCTCTCCTCCTCTCCTCCTCACCCTCATCGATAACACACACACACACACAAACGCAACACGCTGGGATCTGTGTCAACTCTGATGTAATCACTGGGTATTGACGTGGGCCTAATGACATGGCTGTGGAACGTGGGATGGATTTTGTCCGGCGGGCCGCAGGGCTCATAGGATTGGTTCACTTCAATAAGAGATCCAGTTGGAAGTAGAGAGGATTTAGTGACTCAGGACCTTTCGTTAGAACGACTACCACTATTATGTGGAATTCTGTGTGTGTGTGTGTGCCCTATTCTCTATACAGTGCACTACCTTTGACCAGAGCCATCAGGGTCCTATTCCCTATACAGTGTACTACTTTTGACCAGCGCCCTCCATGCCCACCTGATAGGGTAGTCGGCTGCGCTGAGGTTGATGAAGAAGTCCCAATTCCAGTCGGCCATCTTGAGAAGGTCGTCCATGCTACGCAGGTACATGGTGAGCAGGCTCGCCCCGCCCCAAATGGTGGACATCCTCCAGGAAGTAACACGCACGTTGGAGTACTTGCTCGCTAGCGCCCCCACCTGTCTGTGGAGGTAGTTGGAACGCTGGGGGAAGGGTAGAAAGGTGGTGGTTAAATTAATAGTGCTTTTACCTGGTCTACATGTGCAGTGCATTCGGGAAGTATTCAGACCCCTTCACTTTTCCCACATTTTGTTATGTTACAGCCTTATTCTAAAATGGATTATATCGTTTCCCCCCCCCCCCTCATCAATCTACACACAATACCCCATAATGACGAAGCAAAAACAGATTTTTAGATGTTTGCAAATGTATAAAAAAAATAAAAATAAACGGAAATATCACATTCACATTAGTATTCAGACCCTTTACTCAGTACTTTGTTGAAGCACCTTTGGCAGCAATTACAGCCTTGAGTCTTCTTGGGTATGACGCTACAAGCTTGGCACACCTGTATTTGGGGAATTCCTCCTATTCTTCTCTGCAGATCCTCTCAAGCTCTATCAGGTTGGATGGGGAGCGTCGCTGCACAGCTAATTTCAGGTCTCTCCAGAGATGTTAGATCGGGTTCAAGTCCGGGCTCTGGCTGGGCCACTCAAGGACATTCAGAGACTTGTCCTGAAGCCACTCCTGCGTTGTCTTGGCTGTGTGCTTAGGGTCATTGTCCTGTTGGAAGGTGAACCTTCACCCCAGTCTGAGGTCCTGAGCGCTCTGAAGTAGGTTTTCATCAAGGATCTCTCTGTACTTTGCGCTGTTCATCCTTCCCTCGATTCTGACTAGTCTCCCAGTCCCTGCCGCTGAAAAACATCCCCACAGCATGATGCTGCCACCACCATGCTTCACAGTGGGGATTGTGCCAGGTTTCCTCCAGACATGATGCTTGACATTCAGGCCAAAGAGTTCAATCTTGGTTTCATCAGACCAGAGATTCTTGTTTCTCATGGTCGGAGAGTCCTTTAGGTGCCTTTTGGCAAACTCCAAGCGGGCTGTCATGTGCCTTTTACTGAGGAGTGGCTTCCATCTGGCCACTCTATCATAAAGCCCTGATTGGTGGAGTACTGCAGAGATGGTTGTCCTTCTGGAAGGTTCTCCCATCTCCACAGAGGAACTGCCAGAGTGACCATCGGATTCTTGGTCACCTCCCTGACCAATGCCCTTCTCCCCCGATTGCTCAGTTTGGCCAGGCGGCCAGCTCTAGGAAGAGTCTTGGTGGTTCCAAACTTCTTCCATTTAAGAATGATGGAGGCCACTGTGTTCTTGGGGACCTTCAATGCTACATAATTGTTTTTGTACCCTTCCCCAGATCTGTGCCTCAACACAATCCTGTCTCGGAGCACTACGGACAATTCCTTCGAACTCATGGCTTGGGTTTTGATCTGACATGCACTGTCAATTATGGGACCTTATATAGACAGGTGTGTGCCTTTCCAAATCATGTCCAATCATTTGAATTTACCACAGGTGGACTTGTCATTATGGGGTATTGTATGTATATTGATGAGGAAAACAATTAATTTAATCAATTTTAGAATAAGGCTGTAACGTAACAAAATATGGAAAAAGTGAAGGGGTCTGAATACTTTCCGAATGCACTCTATATAACAGTAGTGTGAGGTGTGGTAGATGGTCTGTAGTGGTCTACATGTATATAACAGTAGTGTGAGGTATGGTAG
The DNA here is from genome assembly GCF_964263955.1 of Coregonus lavaretus. Taxonomy (NCBI): domain Eukaryota; kingdom Metazoa; phylum Chordata; class Actinopteri; order Salmoniformes; family Salmonidae; genus Coregonus; species Coregonus lavaretus. Next base: position 292,768 of record NW_028157704.1, read on the forward strand.
ATGGTCTTACCTGGTCTACATGTATATAACAGTAGTGTGAGGTATGGTAGATGGTCTGTAGTGGTCTACATGTATATAACAGTAGTGTGAGGTATGGTAGATGGTCTGTAGTGGTCTACATGTATATAACAGTAGTGTGAGGTATGGTAGATGGTCTGTAGTGGCCTACATGTATATAGTAGTAGTGTGAGGTATGGTAGATGGTCTGTAGTGGTCTACATGTATATAACAGTAGTGTGAGGTATGGTAGATGGTCTGTAGTGGTCTACATGTATATAACAGTAGTGTGAGGTATGGTAGATGGTCTGTAGTGGTCTACATGTATATAACAGTAGTGTGAGGTATGGTAGATGGTCTGTAGTGGTCTACATGTATATAACAGTAGTGTGAGGTATGGTAGATGGTCTGTAGTGGTCTACATGTATATAACAGTAGTGTGAGGTATGGTAGATGGTCTTACCTGGTCTACATGTATATAACAGTAGTGTGAGGTATGGTAGATGGTCTGTAGTGGTCTACATGTATATAACAGTAGTGTGAGGTATGGTAGATGGTCTGTAGTGGTCTACATGTATATAACAGTAGTGTGAGGTATGGTAGATGGTCTGTAGTGGTCTACATGTATATAACAGTAGTGTGAGGTATGGTAGATGGTCTGTAGTGGTCTACATGTATATAATAGTAGTGTGAGGTATGGTAGATGGTCTGTAGTGGTCTACATGTATATAACAGTAGTGTGAGGTATGGTAGATGGTCTGTAGTGGTCTACATGTATATAACAGTAGTGTGAGGTATGGTAGATGGTCTGTAGTGGTCTACATGTATATAATAGTAGTGTGAGGTATGGTAGATGGTCTGTAGTGGTCTACATGTATATAACAGTAGTGTGAGGTATGGTAGATGGTCTTACCTGGTCTACATGTATATAACAGTAGTGTGAGGTATGGTAGATGGTCTTACCTGGTCTACATGTATATAACAGTAGTGTGAGGTATGGTAGATGGTCTGTAGTGGTCTACATGTATATAATAGTAGTGTGAGGTATGGTAGATGGTCTGTAGTGGTCTACATGTATATAACAGTAGTGTGAGGTATGGTAGATGGTCTGTAGTGGTCTACATGTATATAGTAGTAGTGTGAGGTATGGTAGATGGTCTGTAGTGGTCTACATGTATTTAACAGTAGTGTGAGGTATGGTAGATGGTCTGTAGTGGTCTACATGTATATAACAGTAGTGTGAGGTATGGTAGATGGTCTGTAGTGGTCTACATGTATTTAACAGTAGTGTGAGGTATGGTAGATGGTCTGTAGTTGTCTACATGTATTTAACAGTAGTGTGAGGTATGGTAGATGGTCTGTAGTGGTCTACATGTATATAACAGTAGTGTGAGGTATGGTAGATGGTCTGTAGTGGTCTACATGTATTTAACAGTAGTGTGAGGTATGGTAGATGGTCTGTAGTGGCCTACATGTATATAGTAGTAGTGTGAGGTATGGTAGATGGTCTGTAGTGGTCTACATGTATATAACAGTAGTGTGAGGTATGGTAGATGGTCTGTAGTGGTCTACATGTATATAACAGTAGTGTGAGGTGTGGTAGATGGTCTGTAGTGGTCTACATGTATATAACAGTAGTGTGAGGTATGGTAGATGGTCTGTAGTGGTCTACATGTATATAACAGTAGTGTGAGGTATGGTAGATGGTCTGTAGTGGTCTACATGTATATAACAGTAGTGTGAGGTGTGGTAGATGGTCTGTAGTGGTCTACATGTATATAACAGTAGTGTGAGGTGTGGTAGATGGTCTGTAGTGGTCTACATGTATATAACAGTAGTGTGAGGTATGGTAGATGGTCTGTAGTGGTCTACATGTATATAACAGTAGTGTGAGGTATGGTAGATGGTCTGTAGTGGTCTACATGTATATAACAGTAGTGTGAGGTATGGTAGATGGTCTGTAGTGGTCTACATGTATATAGTAGTAGTGTGAGGTGTGGTAGATGGTCTTACCTGGTCTACGTGTATATAGTAGTAGTGTGAGGTGTGGTAGATGGTCTGTAGTGGTCTACGTGTATATAGTAGTAGTGTGAGGTGTGGTAGATGGTCTGTAGTGGTCTACATGTATATAACAGTAGTGTGAGGTATGGTAGATGGTCTGTAGTGGTCTACATGTATATAACAGTAGTGTGAGGTATGGTAGATGGTCTGTAGTGGTCTACGTGTATATAGTAGTAGTGTGAGGTGTGGTAGATGGTCTGTAGTGGTCTACGTGTATATAGTAGTAGTGTGAGGTGTGGTAGATGGTCTTACCTGGTCTACGTGTATATAGTAGTAGTGTGAGGTGTGGTAGATGGCCTTGAACAGGCGTTGGAACTGCCGAGAGGCTCTGCCATGGACCACCAAGACGAAGGCGATGCGAACAGGCACAGCAGGGGCAGTCTGCACCGAGCCCTCATCCCACAGCACGTTCACATTGGCCTTACCTGGACACAGTCACACACACACACACACACACACACACACACACACACACACACACACACACACACACACACACACACACGCGCGCGCAGCCAGGTAAGTACACACAGTGAGGGTGGGGAGAATAGAGGGGTAACTTTATTACTGAATAATTGCTGTGTGAAATAGTAGACCGTTTGGTGTGCAAAAAAAATAGAATGTTTTACAGAAAGTGTCATTTCTAATTGTGTATGCATTAAATGCCAGGATGTCATACTAATTTAGGCGTTTCATCTAGTGTGAATTCACTGCACAATATTGAGGAAGAGAATCGTCTTTCCAGACCCACGTGTGTTTGACAACAGCTGATGATCAGAATAAGGGATGGGCTGTACCAAAATGATCCAGTGGCAGGGGACAACGGAACAAACCAACTGGGCCATTAGATGATGCCTTCTCAGTATAGATGAGTAGTATGTTGATATTTGTCGCTTACTGCTTAATGTTTTTATTAAACTCTCACTCCTTTCCACTCTTCCTCCCTTTCTGTCGATTTTTTCCACCCTTCCAGTACTCCCCTCCAGTACTCTGCCCACACACACAAACGCGTGCACACCCACACTCTCCCTTTCCCTCTCTACCATTTGTGGTTGGTCTAAGGTCTACCCTGTGTGTGTATAAATATCCCTCTCTCCCAGCACACCACACATCCCTGTCTGGGCCCCTCTCTGAGGCACGCAGGCAAGGCCTTGCAGGGGAGCTACACTGGGCGTTGTGAAAACAGTAGGTACAAGTCTGAAGCTTATGCTCACCTGAACTAGAATACCTCAAAAACAAGAAACAAGATTCTCTGGTCTGATGAAACCAAGACTGAACTCTTTGGCCTGAATGCCAAGCGTCACGTCTGGAAGAAACCAGGCACCATCCCTGCGATGAAGCATGGTGGTGGCAGCATCATGCTGTGGGGATGTTGTTCAGCGGCAGGGACTGGGAGACTAGTCAGAATCGAGGGAAAGATTAACGGCGCAAAGTACAGAGAGATCCTTGATGAAAACCTGCTCCAGAGCGCTCAGGACCTCAGACTGGGGCGAAGGTTCACCTTCCAACAAGACAATGACCCTATGCACACAGCCAAGACAACGCAGGAGTGGCTTCAGGACAAGTCTCTGAATGTCCTTGAGTGGCCCAGCCAGAGTCCAGACTTGAACCCAATCAAACATCTCTGGAGAGACCTAAACATAGCTGTGCAGCGACACTCCCCATCCGACCTGACAGCGCTTGAGAGGATCTGCAGAGAATAATGGGAGAAATTCCCCAAATACAGGTGTGCCAAGCTTGTAGCGTCATACCCAAGAAGACTCAAGGCTGTAATCGCTGCCAAAGGTGCTTCAACAAAGTACGGAGTGAAGGGTCTGAATATTTATGTAAATGTGATATTTCCGTTTTTTATTTTTAATACATTTACAAATCTTTCTAAAAACCTTTTTTTGCTTTGTTATTATGGAGTATTGTGTGTAGATTGATAAGAAGAAAAAAAACAATTTAATCAATTTTAGAATAAGGCTGTAACGTAACAAAATGTGGAAAAAGTAAAGGAGTCTGAATACTTTCTGAATGCACTGTAAATTGACTTTTTTATGTACCAATAGTGTTTTCATCTTTAATCATCACTGCTCTCCACTTCCCACCACAAAATGAGAATGGCACTATGCAGGCACTCAACGAGCTGTCAAAGGGAAACCCAGTCATGAGTTGCCCAATGCCGCAAACCTCCCAGACTAGCTGAATGCCTTCTATGATCGCTTTGAGGCAACACTGAGCCAGGCATGAGAGCCCCTGCTGTCCCGGACAACTGTGTGATCTCACTCTCGCCGATGTGAGTAAGACTTTTAAACAGTTTAACACTCGCAAGGCTGCTGGGTCAGACGGAATATCAGGGCGTGTTCTCAGAGCGTACGTGTTTGCACAGCCATTTTCAACATGTCCTAGTGCTGGGCCAGACGGAATATCAGGGCGTGTTCTCAGAGCGTACGTGTTTGCACGGCCATTTTCAACATGTCCTAGTGCTGGGCCAGACGGAATATCAGGGCGTGTTCTCAGAGCGTACGTGTTTGCACGGCCATTTTCAACATGTCCTAGTGCCAGTCTGTAATCCCAACGTGTTTCAAGCAGACCAACATTGTCCCTGTTCCTAAGAACTCAAAGGTAACCTGCCTTAATGACTATCGTCCCGTAGCACACCCTGGACCCACTCCGATTCGCACACCGCCCCAACAGATCCACAGATGACGCAATCTCTATTGCACTCTACACTGCTCTTTCCCACCAAGACAAGGGTAATACCTATGTGAGAATGCTTTTCATTGACTAAAGCTTAGCGTTCAACCCCATAGTCCCCTCGAAGCTCATCACCAAGCTCGGGACCCTGGGACTGAACACCTCCCTCTGAAACTGTGTCCTGGAGTTTCTGACGAGCCGCCCACCCAGGTGGCGAGGGTAGGTAACAACACATCTGCCACGCTGACCCTCAACATGTGAGCCCCTCAGGGGTTGTGTGCTTAGTCCCCTCCTGTACTCCCTCTTCACCCACGACTGTGTGGTAACGCACGACTCCAACACCATTATCAAGTTTTGCTGACGACACGACGGTGGTGGGCCTGATCACCGACGACGATGAGACAGCCTATAGGGAGGAGGTCAGTGAGGTCAGCCTATAGGGAGGAGGTCAGTGAGGTCAGCCTATAGGGAGGAGGTCAGTGAGGTCAGCCTATAGGGAGGAGGTCAGTGAGGTCAGCCTATAGGGAGGAGGTCAGTGAGGTCAGCCTATAGGGAGGAGGTCAATGAGGTCAGCCTATAGGGAGGAGGTCAGTGAGGTCAGCCTATAGGGAGGAGGTCAGTAAGGTCAGCCTATAGGGAGGAGGTTAGTGAGGTCAAACTATAGGGAGGAGGTCAGTGAGGTCAGCCTATAGGGGGGAGGTCAGTGAGGTCAGCCTATAGGATGTCAGAGACCTGGAGCTGATCTAAAGGATATGGACGTGCGAGCTCCGCCCTCATCCACATCAATGGGGCGGGTCGAGAGCTTCAAGTTCCTCTGTGTCCACATCCCGAAGGACTTAACATGGTTCTCTCACACCAGCACAGTCGTGAAGAAGGCACGACAATGCCTCTTCCTCCTCAGGAGGTTGAAAAGATTTGGCATGGGGCCCTCAAATCCTCAAAAAGTTCTACAGCTGCACCATTGAGAGCATCTTGACTGGCTGCATCACTGCTTGGTATGGCAACAGCACCACCCTCGATCGCGAGGCGCTACAGAGGGTGGTGCGGACGGCCCAGTACAACACTGGGGCCGAGCTCCATGCCATCCAGGAGCTCTATATCAGGCGGTGTCAGAGGAAGGCCCGGAAATGTTTCAAAAACACCAGCCACCCAAACCATAGATAGTTTACTCTTCTACAGCACAGCAAGCGGTACCGGAGTGCCAAGTCTGGGACCTAAAGGATCCTGAACAGCTTCTACCCCCAAGCCATAGCACTGCTGAACATGTAATCAAATGGCTTCCTGGACTATTTGCATTGACCTTTTTTTGCACTGACTCTGTGCACACTCGCTGGACTCTAATCACACACTCACACATACTTACACTGACACTCCAACACACACATACACACACTACATACAGTGGGGGAAAAAAGTATTTAGTCAGCCACCAATTGTGCAAGTTCTCCCACTTAAAAAGATGAGAGAGGCCTGTAATTTTCATCATATGTACACGTCAACTATGACAGACAAATTGAGATTTTTTTTTTCTCCAGAAAATCACATTGTAGGATTTTTAATGAATTTATTTGCAAATTATGGTGGAAAATAAGTATTTGGTCACCTACAAACAAGCAAGATTTCTGTCTCTCACAGACCTGTAACTTCTTCTTTAAGAGGCTCCTCTGTCCTCCACTCGTTACCTGTATTAATGGCACCTGTTTGAACTTGTTATCAGTATAAAAGACACCTGTCCACAACCTCAAACAGTCACACTCCAAACTCCACTATGGCCAAGACCAAAGAGCTGTCAAAGGACACCAGAAACAAAATTGTAGACCTGCACCAGGCTGGGAAGACTGAATCTGCAATAGGTAAGCAGCTTGGTTTGAAGAAATCAACTGTGGGAGTGTTACGATCGTTCAATAAAGTGACGGACCAAGGCGCAGCGTGGTAAGCGTACATTTTATTTAATTAACGTACTTAACACACACGAACAAAAACAACAAACCAAACGATACGTGAAGTCCTAGGTTAACACCAAAACAAACCATACGGAACAAGATCCCACAATGACTAGTGCCAAACATGCTGCCTAAGTATGGTCCCCAATCAGAGACAACGAGAAACAGCTGCCTCTGATTGGGAACCACCCTGGCCAACATAGATCTACACGATCTAGATCAACAACATAGAAAATACAACATAGATACTACACACCCTGGCTCAACATTTAAGAGTCCCCAGAGCCAGGGCGTGACAGTACCCCCCCCCCCCCAAAGGCGCGGACTGCGACCGTGCCACACAAACACAAGAGGGTAGGGGCTGGACTGGACACCGGTGGAGCGGATTGCTCAGGCTCCGGAGTGGAGCAGCTGACCGGTGCCGGACCAGGCACCGGTGGAACAGGCACGGGCCGTGCCGGACTGGACACACGCACCACTGGCTTGGTGCGGGGAGAGGGACGGGCCGGACCGGGCTGACGACGCGCACCACTGGCCTGGTGCGGGGAGCAGGAACGGGCCGGACCGGGCTGACGACGCGCACCACTGGCTTGGTGCGGGGAGCAGGAACGGGCCGGACCGGGCTGGCGACGCGCACCACCGGCTTGGTGCGGGGAGCAGGAACGGGCCGGACCGGGCTGACGACGCGCACCACTGGCTTAGTGCGAGGGACAGGAACAGGTCGGACCGGGCTGGCGACGCACACCACTGGCTTGGTGCGGGGAGCAGGAACGGACCGGACCGGGCTGGCGACGCGCACCACTGGCTTGGTGCGAGGGACAGGAACAGGCCGGACCGGGCCGACGACGCGCACCCCTGGCTTGGTGCGGGGAGAAGGAACAGGCCGGACCGGGCTGACGACGCGCACCACTATCTTGGTGCGGGGAGCAGGAACAGGCCGGACCGGGCTGACGACGCGCACCACTGTCTTGGTGCGGGGAGCAGGAACAGGCCGGACCGGGCTGGGAACACACACCACTGGCTTGGTGCGGGGAGCACTCGCTTGGTGCGAGGGACAGGAACAGGCCGGACCGGGCCGACAACGCGCACCCCTGGCTTGGTGCGGGGAGCAGGACAAGGCCGGACCGGGCTGACGACGAGCACCACTAGCTTGGTGCGGGGAGCAGGAACAGGCCGGACCGGGCTGACGACGCGCACCACTGGCTTGGTGCGGGGAGCAGGAACAGGCCGGACCGGGCTGGGAACACACACCACTGGCCTTGTGCGGGAAGCAGGAATGGGTCGAGCCGTACTGGGAACACGCACCACTGGCTTAGTGCGGGGATCAGGAACGGGCCGGACCGGACTGGTGACACACACCACTTGCTTGGTGCGAGGAGCGGGACTGGGTTTCCTTATAAACCTCCGCTCCCTCTGCTGCCTAACCAGCTCCTCTCGCCGTGCCTCTACACTCTCCTTCTCCCTTAACACCTCCTGTAGCTCCTCCCTCTGACCAATTAACTCCTGCTCCCTCTGGACCAATAGCCCCCGTAACCTGGTGGCCTCCACTCCTAGTCTGCAGATACGCCCTGTCGCTGCCTCCTGCTGCCCCGTCGTCCATGCCGTGTGCCCCCCCCAAACATTTTCTTGGGGTTGCCTCTCGGGTGTACGTCGTCGGCACGGTTGGCGCCGTTTCTCCTCTCCTGCCTGGGCATTTTCATTCATCGCCCTCCGGTAACGGACGGCCTCCTCCTCCGTGATTCTCCCCCAACCGAGGAGGACATCTACTAACGTAACCTCCGGCGTTTGCTCCTGGACACGCTGCTTGGTCCTCTTTTGGTGGGATCTTCTGTCACGATCGTTCAAGGAAGTGACGGACCAAGGCGCAGCGTGGTAAGCGTACATTTTATTTAATTAACGTACTTAACACACACGAACAAAAACAACAAACCAAACGATACGTGAAGTCCTAGGTTAACACCAAAACAAACCATACGGAACAAGATCCCACAATGACTAGTGCAAACATGCTGCCTAAGTATGGTCCCCAATCAGAGACAACGACAAACAGCTGCCTCTGATTGGGAACCACCCTGGCCAACATAGATCTACACGATCTAGAAAGCACAACATAGAAAATACAACATAGACACTACACACCTTGGCTCAACATTTAAGAGTCCCCAGAGCCAGGGCGTGACAGGGAGCAATTATTAGGAAATGGAAGACATACAAGACCACTGATAATCTCCCTCGATCTGGGGCTCCACGCAAGATCTCACCCCGTGGGGTCAAAATGATCACAAGAACGGTGAGCAAAAATCCCAGAACCACACGGGGGGACCTAGTGAATGACCTGCAGAGAGCTGGGACCAAAGTAACAAAGCCTACCATCAGTAACACACTACGCCGCCAGGGACTCAAATCCTGCAGCGCAAGACGTGTCCCCCTGCTTAAGCCAGTACATGTCCAGGCCCGTCTGAAGTTTGCTAGAGTGAATTTGGATGATCCAGAAGAGGATTGGGAGAATGTCATATGGTCAGATGAAACCAAAATATAACTTTTTGGTAAAAACTCAACTCGTCGTGTTTGGAGGACAAAGAATGCTGAGTTGCATCCAAAGAACACTTTTTTCTTTTCTACTGTGAAGCATGGGGGTAGAAACATCATGCTTTGGGGCTGTTTTTCTGCAAAGAGACCAGGACGACTGATCCGTGTAAAGGAAAGAATGAATGGGGCCATGTATCGTGAGATTTTGAGTGAAAACCTCCTTCCATCAGCAAGGGCATTGAAGATGAAATGTGGCTGGGTCTTTCAGCATGACAATGATCCCAAACACACCGCCCAGGCAACGAAGGAGTGCCTTCGTAAGAACCATTTCAAGGTCCTGGAGTGGCCTAGCTAGTCTCCAGATCTCAACCCCATACAAAATCTTTGGAGGGAGTTGAAAGTCCGTGTTGCCCAGCGACAGCCCCAAAACATCACTGCTCTAGAGGAGATCTGCATGGAGGAATGGGCCAAAATACCAGCAACAGTGTGTGAAAACCTTGTGAAGACTTACAGAAAATGTTTGACCTGTGTCATTGCCAACAAAGGGTATATAACAAAGTATTGAGAAACTTTTGTTATTGACCAAATACTTATTTTCCACCATCATTGCAGCAAATAAATTCATAAAAAATCCTACAATGTGATTTTTGGGATTTTTTTTTCTCATTTTGTCTGTCATAGTTGACGTGTACCTATGATGAAAATTACAGGCCTCTCTCATCTTTTTAAGTGGGAGAACTTGCACAATTGGTGGCTGACTAAATACTTTTTTTCCCCACTGTACACTCACACACACATACACACACTTTCACACACTTGCTGCTACTCTGTTTGTTATCTATCCTGATTGCCTAGTCACTTTTACCCCTACCTACATTTACATACAGTATTACCTCTGCACATTACAATCCTTGTTTATAGCCTCGTTATTGTTATTTATTGTGTTACTATTTTCTATTTTTATTAGCTAATTTTCTTACTTTTTAACATTGTTCGGAAAGGGCTCGTAAGTAAGCGTTTCCCAGTAAAGTCTACACCTGTTGTATTCGGCGCATATCACAAATACAATATTAATTTAGGTTTTTACCTTCCTGCTACACTGGACACTTAACTTTAGCCCTAGGACAACCCAGCCAACCAGCCAGCCAGCCAGCACCAACCAGCCAGCCAGCCAGCCAGCCAGCCAGCCAGCACCAGCCAGCCAGCACCAGCCAGCACCTACCAGCCAGCACCAGCCAGGCAGCCAGCCAGCCAGCCAGCCAGCCAGCCAGCACCAGCCAGCCAGCACCAGCCAGCCAGCACCAGCCAGCCAGCACCAGCCAGGCAGCACCAGCCAGGCAGCCAGCCAGGCAGCCAGCACCAGCCAGCCAGCACCAGCCAGCCAGCACCAGCCAGCCAGCACCAGCCAGCCAGCACCAGCCAGGCAGCACCAGCCAGGCAGCCAGCCAGGCAGCACCAGCCAGGCAGCACCAGCAAGCCAGCACCAGCCAGGCAGCACCAGCCAGGCAGCACCAGCCAGCCAGCACCAGCCAGGCAGCACCAGCCAGCCAGCACCAGCCAGGCAGCCAGCCAGGCAGCACCAGCCAGCCAGCACCAGCCAGCCAGCACCAGCCAGCCAGCACCAGCCAGGCAGCACCAGCCAGGCAGCCAGCCAGGCAGCACCAGCCAGGCAGCACCAGCAAGCCAGCACCAGCCAGGCAGCACCAGCCAGCCAGCACCAGCCAGCCAGCACCAGCCAGGCAGCACCAGCCAGCCAGCACCAGCCAGCCAGCACCAGCCAGCCAGCACCAGCCAGGCAGCACCAGCCAGGCAGCCAGCCAGGCAGCACCAGCCAGGCAGCACCAGCCAGCCAGCACCAGCCAGGCAGCACAAGCCAGCCAGCACCAGCCAGGCAGCACCAGCCAGCCAGCACCAGCCAGCACCAGCCAGGCAGCACCAGCCAGGCAGCACCAGCCAGCACCAGCCAGCTAGCACCAGCCAGCACCAGCCAAGCAGCACCAGCCAGGCAGCACCAGCCAGGCAGCCAGCCAGGCAGCCAGCACCAGCCAGCCAGCACCAGCCAGGCAGCCAGCCAGGCAGCCAGCCAGCCAGCACCAGCCAGGCAGCACCAGCCAGCACCAGCCAGGCAGCACCAGCCAGCCAGCCAGCCACCACCATTCAGTCATTCTAAAGCTATAGATATCCCCTCCCTTACTGCATCATCAAAGAAACGTATAATCATATAAATTAAATGTAGAATCTAAACCTTAAACTTTCTGGGCGGTTGGATGGCAGAGTCTATCTTTAGTCAAGCTCTGCCCTCCCCCCCCACCACACACACACACACACACACACACACACACACACACACACACACACACACACACACACACACACACACACACACACACACACACACACACACACACAGGCTTTACTCAGCACTTCTCTATCTAACTCCTGTACTAACTAGTGTGTAATTACACTGGCTTGGCGTGGGCACTGCCCTATGGTAAGTAGAGTAGTATACGCTGCAGTCCAAACAGCACCCTATTCCCTATATAGTGCACTACGTTTGACCAGAGCACCCTAATCCCTATATCGTAAAAAAAAAATCAAAAGTAGTGTTGTATATAGTGAATAGGGTGCTGTTTGGGACACAAGCGTAGAGCAGTGAATGGGGTGGAATGTTCCCTAAATAGATCAGGCACTGGCAAGGCAGCCTCGACGGGGGAGTTCTAGCCGGAACCCTCGGGAAAGCCCTGACTTTTGTCTCCGTGGTGACAAGAACTCTTTCTGCCTCTGTCATCAGTCTCTCTCTCTAACTCACTTTCTCTCCCTTCCTTATGACCTGCCTTTCTCCCTCTCATCAATCCTTCCTCTCTTCCCTCTGGGGATGGCGAGGTGACAAGGAGAGGAGACAAGGAGAGGAGACATGGAGAGGATACAAGGAGAGGATACAAGGAGAGGAGACAAGGAGAGGAGACAAGGAGAGGAGACAAGGAGAAAATAAAAGGATATGAGACAAGGAGAGGAGACAAGGAGAGGAGACAAGGAGAAAATAAAATGATATGAGACAAGGAGAGGAGACAAGGAGAGGAGACAAGGATAGGAGACAAGGATATTATACAAGGAGAGGAGACAAGGAGAGGTGACAAGGTGATGAGACAAGGAGAGGTGACAAGGAGATGAGACAAGGAGAGGAGACAAGGGGTGGAGACAAGGAGAGTGGACATGGAGAGAAGACAAGGAGAGAAGACAAGGAGAGGAGACAAGGAGAGTGGACAAGGGGAGGAGACAAAAGGTAGTGGAATGGAGTAATGTCTTAGAGTGGGGTGGGAAGAATGCAATACACTCCCTTGTATGTGGTACAAATCACTTTATTTTGGGAGCACCTCCTCTAAGAATATGAATTAGGCTGTTTGAGAAGGTTTGAATCGTAAGAAACCTGCCTACATATTGTTGGAAGTACAATAGCCCAACATAGCTACTGTGGTAGGTCAAAGCTGTGTGCTGGAAAACCTTGGTAGTGCATGGGTCAAGTACGCATTCTGAATTTCCTTTCTTTTTCGGCTTCAGACCAATGCCTACTTCTCACTTAAAACAGTTTTTTTTGTTTTCAATATAGATACACTGAGTGTACAAAACATTAGGAACACCTTCATAATATTGAGTTACACCCCCTTTTGCCCTCAGAACAGCCTCAATCCGTCAGGGCATGGACTCTACAAGGTGTTGAAAGAGTTCCACAGGGATGCTGGTCCATGTCGACTCCAATGCTTCCCACAGTAGTGTCAAGTTGGCTGGATGCCCTTTGGGTGGTGGACCATTCTTTAAACACACGGGAAACTGTTGAGCATTAAAAACCCAGCAGCGTTGCAGTTCTTGACACAAACCGGTGTGCCTGGCACCTACTACCATACCCCATTCAAAGGCACTTAAATATTTTGTCTTGCCCATTCACCCTCTGAATGGCACACATACACAATCCATGTCTCAATTGTCTCAAGGCTTAAAAATCCTTCTTTAACTTGTCTCCTCCCCTTAATCTACACTGATTGAAGTGGATTTCAATAAGGGATCATAGCTTTCACCTGGATTCACCTGTTCAGTCTATGTCATGGAAAGAGCAGGTGTTCCTAATGTTATGAACAATCAGTGTATCTCCCCTCTGTAAATTGTATATTCCCACTGCAATCAGCCTCTACTCCAGAGATGTATGTTTTATGTTCACTGCTCTGCTATTGTATATTCTGTATGATGTCTGTGTTCTGTTTGTATACTGTCTATTACTGGTAGACCCTTCTCACGGAGGCAGCCCCTTCTCACTGAGGCAACCCCTTCTCACTGAGGCAGCTCCTTCTCCCTGAGGCAGCCCCCTTCTTACTGAGGCAGCCCCTTCTTACTGAGGCAGCCCCCTTCTTACTGAGGCAGCCCCTTCTTACTGAGGCAGCCC
>NW_028157704.1:311411-438911 GCF_964263955.1 Coregonus lavaretus
CCTTCGACCAACTGGTGGACATGGCCATCCGGTTGGACAACCTGCTGGCTTCGAGAGGACATCCTGGATGGGGCCTTCCCGTTTCACCGCCCCTCACCCCGGCTCACGTTCCAATGGAGCTGGGTGGTGCAGCGTTCCGGGAGAATGGAGGACGACAGATCCAGTGTCACTCTTGTGGCAGAAGAGGACATTCTGCTGCATGATGTCGTCAGAGTTCTTCTGGTTCTGGAGGCGGCAGGCAGGGCACTCTCGCGTCACCCCAGGTAGCACAAACCCACACTCGTTCAGAGCCCTGTGCTGCGCATTTAACCATCCACGTCAACTTCCCTGATTACACGGTAGTTCCCCAATGTAAGGCGCTGGTAGATTCAGGCGCAGCTGGGAACTTTATGGACAGGTCTTTAGCTCTAGTCTACGTATTACATTGGTTCCCCTGTCTATTCCATTGCCCATCAAAGCACTTGACAATCAACCATTAGGGTCAGGTTTTGTTAGGGAGGTTACCGCACCAGTCACTATGATTACGCAGGAGACCCATAACGAGCAAATCACGTTTCATATTATTGAGTCCCTTGATTTCCCTGTTGTGTTGGGCCTTCCCTGGCTAGCACTACACGACCCCACCTTTTCATGGCCGCAGAGGGCTCTCACGGGGTGGTCGCGAGAGTGTCAGGGTAGGTGTCTAGCTGTTTCCGTTGGTGCGACCACGGTGGAAAGTCCAGACAATGCGCATTCCCCCCGAATACCTCGATTTGGCGCATGCCTTTTCCAAAACGCAGGCGACCAAATTACCACCCCATCGCTGGGGGGATTGTGCCATAAACCTCCGGTTAGACGCTGTGCCGCCCAGGAGTCATGTATATCCCCTGTCGCAGGCTGAAACGGAGGCTATGGAATCATACGTCTCCGAGTCCCTAAGTCAGGGGTTCATACGTCCCTCCACTTCACCCGCCTCCTCAAGTTTATTTTTCGTGAAGAAGAAAGACAGTGTCACGAACGTTGACTGATGACTCGTGGAACCAAGGCGCAGCGTGATAAGCGTATATTTTATTACGTACTAAACTCACGACACAAAACAACAAACAAACGATAACGTGAAGTCCTAGGTTAACAAAACAAACCTTAACGGAACAAGATCCCACAAACTAACTGGTGCCAACAGGCTGCCTATGTATGGTCCCCATTCAGAGACAACGAGCTACAGCTGCCTCTGATTGGGAACCACCCTGGCCAACATAGAACTAAACAATCTAGAACAAAAAAACATAGAAAACTAAACATAGAAAATCCACACCCTGGCTCAACATTTAAGAGTCCCCAGAGCCAGGGCGTGACAGACAGGGGGTCTGCACCCTTGCATTGATTACCGTGCACTTAATACAATTACAATTCGTTATAGTTATCCTCTACCCCTCATTTCCTCTGTGATCGAATCAATGCATGGGGTGCGCTTCTTCACGAAATTAGATCTCAGGAGTGCATACAACCTGGTGCACGTCAAGGAAGGGGACAAATGGAAGACAGCCACGGGGCATTATGAAAACCTGGTGGGCCGCAGGCCCAGACGGATTACCAGGACGTGTACTCCGAGCATGTGCTGACCAACTGGCAAGTGTCTTCACTGACATTTTCAACATGTCCCTGACTGAGTCTGTAATACCAACATGTTTCAAGCAGACCACCATAGTCCCTGTGCCCAAGGACACTAAGATAACCTGCCTAAATGACTACCGACCCGTAGCACTCACGTCTGTAGCCATGAAGTGCTTTGAAAGGTTGGTCGTGGCTCACATCAACACCATTATCCCAGAAACCCTAGACCCACTCAATTTGCATACCGCCCCAACAGATCCACAGATGATGCAATCTCTATTGCACTCCACACTGCCCTTTCCCACCTGGACAAGAGGAACACCTACGTGAGAATGCTGTTCATTGACTACAGCTCAGCGTTCAACACCATAGTGCCTTCAAAGCTCATCACTAAGCTAAGGATCCTGGGACTAAACACTTCCCTCTGCAACTGGATCCTGGACTTCCTGACGGGCCGCCCCCAGGTGGTAAGGGTAGGTAACAACACATCTGCCACGCTGATCCTCAACACGGGGGCCCCTCAGGGGTGCGTGCTCAGTCCCCTCCTGTACTCCCTGTTCACCCATGACTGCATGGCCAGGCACGACTCCAACACCATCATTACGTTTGCTGACAACACAACAGTGGTAGGCCTGATCACCGACAACGATGAGACAGCCTATAGGGAGGAGGTCCGAGACCTGGCAGTGTGATGCCAGGATAACAACCTCTTCCTCAACGTGATCAAGACAAAGGAGATGATTGTGGACTACAGGAAAAAAAAGAGGACTGAGCACGCCCCCATTCTCATTGACGGTTCAGGTTGAGAGCTTCAAATTCCTTGGTGTGCACATCACCAACTAACTATCATGGTCCAAACACACCAAGACAGTCGTGAAGAGGGCACGACAAAGCCTAATCCCCCTCAGGAGACTGAAAAGATTTGGCATGGTCCTCAGATCCTCAAAAAGTTATACAGCTGCACCATCGAGAGCATCCTGACTGGTTGCATCACCGCCTGGTATGGCAACTGCTCGGCCTCCGACCGCAAGGCACTACAGAGGGTAGTGCGTACGGCCCAGTACATCACTGGGGCCAAGCTTCCTGCCATCCAGGACCTCTATACCAGGCGATGTCAGAGGAAGGCCCTCAAAATTGTCAAAGACTCCAGCCACCCTAGACTGTTCTTTCTGCTACCGCACGGCAAGCGGTGCCGGAGCGCCAAGTCTAGGTCCAAAAGGCTTCTCAACAGCTTCTACCCCCAAGCCATAAGGCTCCTGAACAGCTAATCATGGCTACCCGGACTATATGCACTGCCCCCCCACACCCACCCCTCCTCTTTTACGCTGCTGCTACTCTGTTTATTATTTATGCATAGTCACTTTAACTCTACCCACATGTATATATTACCTCAATTCAGTTCAGGCTGGATCTGATTTATCTCTAGAGAAACTACAACTCCCTACTATATTGCACAGTTCAGGCTGGATCTGATTTATCTCTAGAGAAACTACAACTCCCTACTATATTGCACAGTTCAGGCTGGATCTGATTTATCTCTAGAGAAACTACAACTCCCTACTACATCACACAGTTCAGGCTGGATCTGATTTATCTCTAGAGAAACTACAACTCCCTACTACATCACACAGTTCAGGCTGGATCTGATTTATCTCTAGAGAAACTACAACTCCCTACTATATCACACAGTTCAGGCTGGATCTGATTTATCTCTAGAGAAACTACAACTCCCTACTACATCGCACAGTTCAGGCTGGATCTGATTTATCTCTAGAGAAACTACAACTCCCTACTACATCACACAGTTCAGGCTGGATCTGATTTATCTCTAGAGAAACTACAACTCCCTACTACATCACACAGTTCAGGCTGGATCTGATTTATCTCTAGAGAAACTACAACTCCCTACTACATCACACAGTTCAGGCTGGATCTGATTTATCTCTAGAGAAACTACAACTCCCTACTACATCACACAGTTCAGGCTGGATCTGATTTATCTCTAGAGAAACTACAACTCCCTACTACATCACACAGTTCAGGCTGGATCTGATTTATCTCTAGAGAAACTACAACTCCCTACTATATCGCACAGTTCAGGCTGGATCTGATTTATCTCTAGAGAAACTACAACTCCCTACTATATCGCACAGTTCAGGCTGGATCTGATTTATCTCTAGAGAAACTACAACTCCCTACTATATCGCACAGTTCAGGCTGGATCTGATTTATCTCTAGAGAAACTACAACTCCCTACTATATCGCACAGTTCAGGCTGGATCTGATTTATCTCTAGTGCAACGATGTGTCATTGAGCTCACAGAAGAAAAAAAAAAGAATGAAATGGAATTCAAATAATTGAACTGTCGTAGCTCAATTAGTTGTTTAAAAACCAAAAAATAACCAACATTTCGGTTAATCACTCAACACTACAAATTGGGTGTCAAATAAAAGCTAAGAGTCTATATTTCGGGGAAATTAAGGCATATATACATTTTTCAACCATTTTCCATCCAAATATTTGTTGAATAAGCAAAGGCTTTGATTTCTTGTCAAACAGATGGAAAAAAGGTCTTAGACAACATCTACCAGAAAAAGTCTTAAAAGGTATTAGAAACACAATAATGTTGAAGACCCCTGCCAACTAATATCAACACATATTTCGTTTGGGGTAATTGTTTCTGCCTACTGTAAGTTTAAGAAACATTGCCTTGTGCCTTTTAATAAACCTTGCCTTGTGCCTTTTAAGAAACATTGCTTTGTGCCTTGACATTCCGTTACCAAAAACCCACATATCTTTAAGATATTTTCTAATTTCTCTCCCTCATGAGGAGGGAAGATAATGAAAGTTCACAGAAGTAACCAGTAAAGGTCGACCTATCAATTAGTGTTTTTACTGATATCAATTTTGTTTATGAATTATTAAGTGATTAAAACTCGAATCGGTAGCAGAATTTCAGAAAAAACGGCAATTGTGTGCTCTAGGACAACGGTGTCTAGATGGAATTTGTATTTGTGGTCCTGGCAACTGGACCTTTTTTGGAACACCATTATATTTGTCTTACTGAGATTTACTGTCAGGGCCCAGGTCTGACAGAATCTGTGCAGAAGATCTAGGTGCTGCTGTAGGCCCTCCTTGGTTGGGGACAGAAGCACCAGATCATCAGCAAACAGTAGACATTTGACTTCAGATTCTAGTAGGGTGAGGCCGGGTGCTGCAGACTGTTCTAGTGCCCTCGCCAATTCATTGATAAATATGTTGAAGAGGGTGGGGCTTAAACTGCATCCCTGTCTCACCCCACGGGCCTGTGGAAAGAAATGTGTGTGTTTTTTTGCCAATTTTAACCGCACACTTGTTGTTTGTGTATATGGATTTTATAATGTTGTATGTTTTTCCCCCAACACCACTTTCCATCAATTTGTATAGCAGACCCTTCATGCCAAATTGAGTCAAACGTTTTTTTAAATCAACAAAGTATGTGTGTTTCAATACCGTATGCTACTTCAGTGCACAATACTGAGAACTGTATGTAGTGTTATTTGTGTGTGAGCTTTCTGTAATCTGTGTACGTTCCATGAGCTTTGTGTTTGACTTCTACATCAACCTATGGGGAAGTGTTTCTGTGCATATACAGGGGTCCCCTGTAGCTCAGTTGGTAGAGCATGGCGCTTGCAACGCCAGGGTTGTGGGTTCGTTTCCCACGGGAGGCCAGCATGAAAAATGTATGCACTCACTAACTGTAAATCGCTCTAGATAAGAGCGTCTGCTAAATGACAAAATACAAATAAATTTTTGTTTTGGTTTGTTTGTTTGTCAATTAGGGTGTGCAGGGTGAATACGTGGTCTGTCATACGGTAATTTGGTAAAAAGCCAATTTGACATTTGCTCAGTACATTGTTTTCACTAAGGAAATGAACTAGTCTGCTGTTAATGATAATGCAGTGGATTTTCCCAAGGCTGCTGTTGATGCATATCCCACGGTAGTTATTGGGGTCAAATTCGTCTCCACTTTTGTGGATTGGGGTGATCAGTCCTTGGTTCCAAATATTGGGGAAGATGCCAGAGCTAAGGATGATGTTAAAGAGTTTAAGTATAGCCAATTGGAATTTGTGGTCTGTATATTTTATCATTTCATTGAGGATACCATCAACACCACAGGCCTTCTCTCTCTCTCTCTCTCTCTGTCTCTCTCTCTCTCTCTCTCTCTCTCTCTCTCTCTCTCTCTCTCTCTCTCTCTCTCTCTCTCCAAGTAATTTCTCTCCAATCCCTCTTACTGACACCTACCCATGAGCCCACTCTATTTCCATTTACTGTAACCAGCATCCTCACCCACTGAGCACGTCCATGGACGTTGAAAAGTCCGCCCTGGCCTTGATTTCAACGTCCACAGACGTCTGGACCGGCCTTCATTTGGCCCAAACATAGATGTCCATGATGATTAGTTCAGATTTGGTCCGGTTCAGACGTCTGTTTCACAAGTTTGGACATCACAGAGTAAAAAAATAACAAAATAAGATGTTTTCTTGTCACATCCACTGGATAGTTGCAGTGTAATGTGTTGTTTTACAGGGTCAGCCATAGTAGTATGATAGGTGCAGTGTAATGTGTTGTTTTACAGGGTCAGCCATAGTAGTATGATAGGTGCAGTGTAATGTGTTGTTTTACAGGGTCAGTCATAGTAGTATGATAGGTGCAGTGTAATGTGTTGTTTTACAGGGTCAGCCATAGTAGTATGATAGGTGCAGTGTAATGTGTTGTTCTACAGGGTCAGCCATAGTAGTATGATAGGTGCAGTGTAATGTGTTGTTTTACAGGGTCAGCCATAGTAGTATGATAGGTCCAGTGTAATGTGTTGTTCTACAGGGTCAGCCATAGTAGTATGATAGGTGCAGTGTAATGTGTTGTTTTACAGGGTCAGCCATAGTTGTATGATAGGTCCAGTGTAATGTGTTGTTTTACAGGGTCAGCCATAGTAGTATGATAGGTGCAGTGTAATGTGTTGTTCTACAGGGTCAGCCATAGTAGTATGATAGGTGCAGTGTAATGTGTTGTTTTACAGGGTCAGCCATAGTAGTACGGCGCCTCTGGATCAAATTAGGGTTAAGTGCCTTGCTCAAGGGCACATCGACAGATTTTTCACCTTGTCGGCTCAGGTATTCGAACCAGCGACCTTTGGGTTACTGGCCCAACGCTCTAAACGCTAGGCTACTTGTCGCCCATTTGTACAGTAAAAGTAGGGCATAGTTCAGTACAGTAGAGTATAGTTCAGTACAGTAGAATAGAGTATAGTACAGTAGAATAGAGTATAGTACAGTAGAATAGAGTATAGTACAGTATACAGTAGAGCACACTAGAGTTGAGTAAACTATAATGTACTGAACTATACTCTACCGTACTCTACAGACGTCTCTGATTGGTTCAGATTTGGTCCGGGCCAGACCAACCAAATGTGTTCTTGTTTGGGGGCGGAGCTCATTAAAATAATAGCCAGTGTGAAGAATAATACCCAAATATGCAAATCAGGATTTTGCATATTTCTACCTTTGTGTACCCATTTATATTATATATATATATCTCTATTTAGGACGCATCACCATGAAGAGAATTACATTTATATCCATAATTATGCATTTCTGAGTAGTACAGATCAGGGACCCATGATGAAATTCTGTTACCGCAAGTCTGTTACCGGGTGTAAATCCACTTCACTTACTGTAGTTCAATAACCAAAATAGATTTTTTTCAAATTTGTCTGTGTGTGTGTGTGTGTGTGTGTGTGTGTGTGTGTGTGTGTGTGTGTTGGAATAAGGGTTGGAATAAGCAGCTGTGGGCGCCAAAAACTAGACACTACAGGAAATAGCTTGATAGTATGGGACAAATAACACACACACACACACACACACACACACACACACACACACACACACACACACACACACACACACAAACACCCACACACAGATATGCATTCATAGCACACACACACACACACACACACACAAACACACACACACACACACACACACACACAAACACCCACACACAGATATGCATTCATAGCACACACACACACACACACACACACACACACACACACACACACACACAAACACCCACACACAGATATGCATTCATAGCACACACACACACACACACACACACACACACACACACACACACAAACACCCACACACATATATGCATTCATAGCACACACACACACACACACACACACACACACACACACACACACACTAAGACACACACAGGTTAGTGATATCAGACTATGCGATTGGAACTGATGTGTAATATGATTTGTAATCTAATCCAGCGTTGATCATGTGATAATCCCATGTGTGACTGTGTGTTTGTCAGAGGCAGCAGTGAATGAATGCCAGAGTTGTGTTAAGGCCCCATCAGCTTGGACTAACGTAAACAAATGCTCTGCCTCGCGGTCACCATACCTTCCTATGCTGGGAGGGAACACATACACACATACACACACACAAACAGAGGTGGCATTGTGTGTGTGACTGTGTGTGTGTGTGTGTGACTGTGTGTGTGTGTGTGACTGTGTGTGTGTGTGTGTGACTGTGTGTGTGTGTGACTGTGTATGTGCCCACTGTATTCCTGGCATGTAGTAGCTACTGTGGAGACATTATAGCCAGGTATGTAGGTAAACTGTGGAGACATTATAGCCAGGTATGTAGGTAAACTGTGGAGACATTATAGCCAGGTATGTCGGTAAACTGGAGAGACATTGTAGCCAGGTATGTAGGTAAACTGTGGAGACATTATAGCCAGGTATGTAGGTAAACTGTGGAGACATTGTAGCCAGGTATGTAGGTAAACTGTGGAGACATTATAGCCAGGTATGTAGGTAAACTGTGGAGACATTGTAGCCAGGTATGTAGGTAAACTGGAGAGACATTGTAGCCAGGTATGTAGGTAAACTGTGGTCGAGGTATTTATTTTCCCTGTGTTACAGTGGCAGCGTTGACGGAACCAGGTAATGAGACACACACACACTGCTCTGCTGGGTAACACCCCCACCACTCAGCAACGCAGGCTATCTACATGATTTGAACCTCAATACGAGAACACAAATAGAAGAAAATCATTGATAATGGGTGAGTGGGTGCTGGTTATTTAGATACTGGTAGTGAACAGAGGGGTGCTGGTTATTTAGATAATGGTAGTGAACAGAGGGGTGCTGGTTATTTAGATAATGGTAGTGAACAGAGGGGTGCTGGTTATTTAGATAATGGTAGTGAACAGAGGGGTGCTGGTTATTTAGATAATGGTAGTGAACAGAGGGGTGCTGGTTATTTGGATACTGGTAGTGAACAGAGGGGTGCTGGTTATTTAGATACTGGTAGTGAACAGAGGGGTGCTGGTTATTTAGATAATGGTAGTGAACAGAGGGGTGCTGGTTATTTGGATACTGGTAGTGAACAGAGGGGTGCTGGTTATTTGGATACTGGTAGTGAACAGAGGGGTGCTGGTTATTTGGATACTGGTAGTGAACAGAGGGGTGCTGGTTATTTGGATACTGGTAGTGAACAGAGGGGTGCTGGTTATTTAGATACTGGTAGTGAACAGAGGGGTGCTGGTTATTTAGATAATGGTAGTGAACAGAGGGGTGCTGGTTATTTGGATACTGGTAGTGAACAGAGGGAGCAGGAAGCAAACCCGGGCCTCCGGCTTGAAAGGCTGCACCAATAGGGTTAACCAACTTGGTTGGAATTGTATCATGGCTCATATAGAGGATCACTATACTACTAATCCAGCTAGTATATATTCATATAGAGGGTCACTACACTACTAATGCAGCTAGTATCTATTCATATAGAGGATCACTACACTACTAATCCAGCTAGTATCTATTCATATAGAGGATCACTACACTACTAATCCAGCTAGTATCTATTCATATAGAGGATCACTACACTACTAATCCAGCTAGTATCTATTCATATAGAGGATCACTACACTACTAATCCAGCTAGTATCTATTCATATAGAGGATCACTACACTACTAATCCAGCTAGTATCTATTCATATAGAGGTTCACTACACTACTAATCCAGCTAGTATCTATTCATATAGAGGATCACTACACTACTAATCCAGCTAGTATCTATTCATATAGAGGATCACTACACTACTAATCCAGCTAGTATCTATTCATATAGAGGATCACTACACTACTAATCCAGCTAGTATCTATTCATATAGAGGATCACTATACTACTAATCCAGCTAGTATCTATTCATATAGAGGATCACTACACTACTAATCCAGCTAGTATCTATTCATATAGAGGATCACTACACTACTAATCCAGCTAGTATCTATTCATATAGAGGATCACTATACTACTAATCCAGCTAGTATCTATTCATATAGAGGATCACTACACTACTAATCCAGCTAGTATCTATTCATATAGAGGATCACTACACTACTAATCCAGCTAGTATATATTCATATAGAGGATCACTATACTACTAATCCAGCTAGTATCTATTCATATAGAGGATCACTACACTACTAATCCAGCTAGTATCTATTCATATAGAGGATCACTACACTACTAATCCAGCTAGTATCTATTCATATAGAGGATCACTATACTACTAATCCAGCTAGTATCTATTCATATAGAGGATCACTACACTACTAATCCAGCTAGTATCTATTCATATAGAGGATCAGTACACTACTAATCCAGCTAGTATCTATTCATATAGAGGATCACTACACTACTAATCCAGCTAGTATCTATTCATATAGAGGATCACTACACTACTAATCCAGCTAGTATCTATTCATATAGAGGATCACTACACTACTAATGCAGCTAGTATCTATTCATATAGAGGATCACTACACTACTAATCCAGCTAGTATCTATTCATATAGAGGATCACTACACTACTAATCCAGCTAGTATCTATTCATATAGAGGGTCACTATACTACTAATCCAGCTAGTATCTATTCATATAGAGGATCACTATACTACTAATCCAGCTAGTATCTATTCATATAGAGGATCACTACACTACTAATGCAGCTAGTATCTATTCATATAGAGGATCACTACACTACTAATCCAGCTAGTATCTATTCATATAGAGGATCACTATACTACTAATCCAGCTAGTATCTATTCATATAGAGGGTCACTATACTACTAATCCAGCTAGTATCTATTCATATAGAGGATCACTCCACTACTAATCCAGCTAGTATCTATTCATATAGAGGATCACTATACTACTAATCCAGCTAGTATCTATTCATATAGAGGATCACTATACTACTAATCCAGCTAGTATCTATTCATATAGAGGGTCACTATACTACTAATCCAGCTAGTATCTATTCATATAGAGGATCACTATACTACTAATCCAGCTAGTATCTATTCATATAGATCACTACACTACTAATCCAGCTAGTATCTATTCATATAGAGGTTCACTACACTACTAATCCAGCTAGTATCTATTCATATAGAGGATCACTATACTACTAATCCAGCTAGTATCTATTCATATAGAGGGTCACTACACTACTAATCCAGCTAGTATCTATTCATATAGAGGGTCACTATACTACTAATCCAGCTAGTATCTATTCATATAGAGGATCACTATACTACTAATCCAGCTAGTATCTATTCATATAGAGGATCACTATACTACTAATCCAGCTAGTATCTATTCATATAGAGGGTCACTATACTACTAATCCAGCTAGTATCTATTCATATAGAGGATCACTATACTACTAATCCAGCTAGTATCTATTCATATAGAGGGTCACTATACTACTAATCCAGCTAGTATCTATTCATATAGAGGATCACTATACTACTAATCCAGCTAGTATCTATTCATATAGAGGATCACTATACTACTAATCCAGCTAGTATCTATTCATATAGAGGGTCACTATACTACTAATCCAGCTAGTATCTATTCATATAGAGGATCACTATACTACTAATCCAGCTAGTATCTATTCATATAGATCACTACACTACTAATCCAGCTAGTATCTATTCATATAGAGGTTCACTACACTACTAATCCAGCTAGTATCTATTCATATAGAGGATCACTACACTACTAATCCAGCTAGTATCTATTTATATAGAGGATCACTATACTACTAATCCAGCTAGTATCTATTCATATAGATCACTACACTACTAATCCAGCTAGTATCTATTCATATAGAGGTTCACTACACTACTAATCCAGCTAGTATCTATTCATATAGAGGATCACTACACTACTAATCCAGCTAGTATCTATTCATATAGAGGATCACTATACTACTAATCCAGCTAGTATCTATTCATATAGAGGATCACTATACTACTAATCCAGCTAGTATCTATTCATATAGAGGATCACTATACTACTAATCCAGCTAGTATCTATTCATATAGAGGATCACTATACTACTAATCCAGCTAGTATCTATTCATATAGAGGATCACTATACTACTAATCCAGCTAGTATCTATTCATATAGAGGATCACTATACTACTAATCCAGCTAGTATCTATTCATATAGAGGATCACTATACTACTAATCCAGCTAGTATCTATTCATATAGAGGATCACTACACTACTAATCCAGCTAGTATCTATTCATATAGAGGTTCACTACACTACTAATCCAGCTAGTATCTATTCATATAGAGGATCACTACACTACTAATCCAGCTAGTATCTATTCATATAGAGATCACTAC
Organism: Coregonus lavaretus; assembly: GCF_964263955.1. Taxonomy (NCBI): domain Eukaryota; kingdom Metazoa; phylum Chordata; class Actinopteri; order Salmoniformes; family Salmonidae; genus Coregonus; species Coregonus lavaretus. The sequence continues at coordinate 323,783 of NW_028157704.1, forward strand.
ACTACTAATCCAGCTAGTATCTATTCATATAGAGGTTCACTACACTACTAATCCAGCTAGTATCTATTCATATAGAGGATCACTACACTACTAATCCAGCTAGTTTTATATAGAGGATCACTATACTACTAATCCAGCTAGTATCTATTCATATAGATCACTACACTACTAATCCAGCTAGTATCTATTCATATAGAGGATCACTACACTACTAATCCAGCTAGTATCTATTCATATAGAGGATCACTACACTACTAATCCAGCTAGTATCTATTCATATAGAGGATCACTACTATTCTGTACAAAGCTGTCATCAAGGCAAAGGGTGGCAACTTTGAAGAATCTCAAATATAAAATATAAAAATTGTTTAACACTTTTTTGGTTACTACATGATTCCATATGTGTTATTTCATAGTTTTGATGTCTTCACTATTATTCTACAATGTAGAAAATAGTCAAAATGGCAAGTTAAATTACAAATCCCCGCCTTATCTTAGCTCATTGGTCACCATAGCAACACCCACCCGTAGTCTGCGCTCCAGCGGGTATATCTCACTGGTCATCCCCAAAGCCAACACCTCCTTTGGCCGCAATTCCTTCCAGTTCTCTGCTGCCAATGACTGGAACAAATTGCAAACATCTCTGAAGCTGGAGACACTTATCTCCCTCACTAACTTTAAGCATCAGTTGTCAGAGCACCTTACCGATCACTGCACCTGTACACAGCCCATCTGAAATTAGCCCGCCCAACTATCTCATCCCTATATTGTTATTTATTTTGCTCATTTGTACCCCAGTATCTCTATTTGCACATCATCTCTTGCACATCTATCATTCCAGTGTTAATACTAATTGTAATTATTTTGCACTATAGCCTATTTTATTGCCTTACCTCCATAACTTGCTAAATTTGCACACACTGTATATTATATGTATTTCTGTTGTATTTTTGACTTTGTTTTGTTTTACCCCATATGTAACTCTGTGTTGTTGTTTTTATCGCACTGCTTTGCTTTATCTTGGCCAGGTCGCAGTTGTAAATGAGAACTTGTTCTCAACTGGTTTACCTGGTTAAATAAAGGTGAAATAAAAAAAATAAAAAAATAAAAAGTATACATATAAAATAAATGCTGGGACCAACAGTAATCTCTCTCCCTCTACCCCCCCCCCCTCTCTCTCTCTCTCTTCTCTCTCTCTCTCTCTCTCTCTCTCTCTCTCTCTCTCTCTCTCTCTCTCTCTCTCTCTCTCTCTCTCTCTCTCTCTCTCTCTCTCTCTCTCTCTGTAGATTACAAGACATGTTACATCTAGTTCAGAGTAATGATGGGATGTAAAAACAGATCAAGGATACAAGAGGCACCACACTTTAACACACACACACACACACAAACACACGCCCCCCCACTTCACACACACACACACACACACAGACAGAAACCTCCACACACACATGCACATGACCTTGCAGTATATAGGCTACCATAGCATATGGACTAGTAACCATACAGTATAACACATCATCTAATAGATATGGACCAGCATGTAATAATGGCATGTGGACAGGTAGAGGAGATGAGGAGACTGCTACAATCCTCTAGCATCATCATTCTCTCAAAACACACACACACACACAGGCACACACACACAAACACACAGGCACAGACACACAGACACGCGCACACACACACACACACACACACACACACACATGCACACACACACACACACACAGACACACGCACTCCTCCAACAGTAGCCTAGATCTGCACAGGGACATAAAACACCACTTAACAACCATGCACTCTGTCATCAAATATGAAGGAAGACAAGGAGGGGGAAAAATGGTCCTCAAAATCACAGTCAGTTCTCTGTAGTTTGGGACAACTTTAGTATCCTGGGAGAACGATAGAGAGGAAGTGTTCACGTGCGCTGTTAAACACACACACTCGCAGGCACGCACGTACGCACATACCGTCTGTCCGTCTTTCAGACAGACCTCTATTCCGCCTTCTCTCTCTCTCTCTCTCTCTCTCTCTCTCTTTCTCTCTAAATGAACTAAACCTGTCTGTCTATATTATCCCGTCCACGAGTCTACCACTGGACCAGAGACTGCCCAACACACACACACACACACACACACACACACACTGATTGCGCCCGACAGTAGCTACAGTAATAACCAGGCTGGTCACTAGAAAACAGCCACAGGCCAGGCGTTATAGCAGCGTAAGAGCGCCTTACCAAACTCTACATCAAAGTAGACCTATCCGATTAAACCGTGTCGCCCTCTAACCTTCTCCCATGGTTCATTATCACACTAGACTACTATACCACGCTCATTCCTAAAGACTGGTTAGTTTACACCCGCTAATCAACATCTATGGGTAACAACAGCTAAGCAACATCTTTGTCATCCAAATACACGCTGGCTTCTTGCTTCGTCTGATGACAACAATTCCATGCTTAACAACCTTCCCACCCTACAATACAATTTAGCCTACAATACAATACAATACAAAACATTACAATACAATAAACCACGCGTAGTGGGGGATGATAGCCTATAAAATGAATCAGGAATGGTAGCATATACAATGAATGATAATGACGCTAGTCGTTATCGATTTAAAAAATCGTCGTTATTATTGCTAAATAATAGGTAGACTTAAATTCGCTCCCTACTCTTACGGGTTGTTGCTTGTGTCGAACAGCCGCTTTCCCAAGCGGAGGTTGGTGATGCCTCTTTGGCAGCCCGCTCCGGGGGTACTGGCTGTAGGCTTTGTTGATGCCCCCGACTTGGTCCCTCTTCTCCCGGCTACTATTGGCCCCTTCTTCCCGGGTATCCAGGGTACTAAAGTTCCACACGATCAGCGTCTGAACCAGGAGAACTGTCAGCGCTACTATCAGCGCTGATTTGGAGCGGCGAGCCAGTTTGCGACCGCACAGATTGCCAACCATCTTTCTCGCTCTCCGTCTCCCTCTCTCTCTCGCTCTCTCTCTCTCCGCTCAAGCTGCGGGCTGCCGCGGTCGGCTAAGCGCTGACAGCAGGGGTGGCTGGGAGGGTTTCAGCACCGCCTGCGTCTATGGAGTGGAGCTACTGGCAGGGACTAGAGCGCGCGCGAGAGAGAGAGCGAGAAGACGTGAGGGAGGGAGGAAAAGGGGGGTGAATTGGCTAAGGTTTGAGATGAGGAGAGAGAGAGAGGAGACTGAGAGAGAGAGGACACTGCGCACTCTTGTGGTGTTGTCCACACATTACCTCCTGTTTAAATGTCTAGTTTAGACCAGGGGTCAGCCTGCTACAGGTCCTGGAGAGCTACAGGATGTGCAGGGCAGGTTTTTGTTCCAGCCCAGCACTAACACACTCATTCAACTAATCCAGGTCTTGGTTGATCAGTTGTATCAGTCGTGTTAGTACCGGCTATAGGACAAAAGCCTACACCCTGGAACTCTCCAAGTTATCTCCCTGTGTGTGTATGATAGAGGGATGGAGCGAGAGATCGAGGGAGGTAGAGAGGTAGAGGGAGATAGAGGAGGAGAGAGAAGGGCGAGAGAGGGGATATGGAGAGAGAAGGAAGACCAACGTGGCCTGTCTTTTCTATAGTTAACCTGGTTTGACTCCTACTGGGAGTCTCTCTGTGCTGAGAGGCAGAACACCAAGAACACAAATAACAAACAACTCAACCACTAACTGGAAAGACAAGAAAAGGAGCTCGTCTTTTTCCAAAATAAAATATTATTTTTCCCAAATAAAGAGCCTAAGCTCTGTTGATCTGATAACATGTGGCATACAGTTGAAGTCGGAAGTTTACATACATTTAGGTTGGAGTCATTAAAACTAACTTTTTCAACCACTCCACACATTTCTTGTTAACAAACTATAGTTTTGGCAAGTTGGTTAGGACATCTACTTTGAGCATGACACAAGTCATTTTTCCAACAATTGTTTACAGACAGATTATTGTCACGATCGTTTACGGATGAGACGGACCAAGGCGCAGCATTATGTGCGAACATGTTTATTAACGAATAAACACTCAACGACAAAACAATAAACAAACTATACGTGAAGTCCAAGGTAGCACACAAACAACATACCTTACACGGAACAAGATCCCACAACCCACTAGTGCCAATAGGCTACCTAAGTATGGTCCCCAATCAGAGACAACGAGCGACAGCTGCCTCTGATTGGGAACCACCCCGGCCAACATAGAAATAGACATACTAGAACTGAACATAGAAAATGCAACATAGAAACTACACACCCTGGCTCAACATTTAAGAGTCCCCAGAGCCAGAGCGTGACAATTATTTAACTTATAATTCACTGTATCACAATTCCAGTGGGTCAGAAGTTTACATACACTAAGTTGACTGTGCCTTTAAACAGCTTGGAAAATTCCAGAAAATGATGTCATGGCTTTAGAAGCTTCTGATAGGCTAATTGACATCATTTGAGTCAATTGGAGGTGTACCTGTGGATGTATTTCAAGGCCTACCTTCAAACTCCGTGCCTTTTTGCTTGACATCATGGGAAAATCAAAAGAAATCAGCCAAGACCTCAGAAAAAAATGTGTAGACCTACACAAGTCTGGTTCATCCTTGGGAGCAATTTCCAAACGCCTGAAGGTACCACGTTCATCTGTACAAACAATAGTATGCAAGTATAAACATCATGGGACCACGCAGCCGTCATACCGCTCAGGAAGGAGACGCGTTCTGTCTCCTAGAGATGAACGTACTTTGGTGCGAAAACTGCAAATCAATCCCAGAACAACAGCAAAGGACCTTGTGAAGATGCTGGAGGAAACAGGTACAAAAGTATCTATATCCACAGTAAAACAAGTCCTATATCGACATAACCTGAAAGGCCGCTCAGCAAGGAAGAAGTCACTGCTCCAAAATCGCCATAAAAAAGCCAGACTACGGTTTGCAACTGCACATGGGGACAAAGATCATACTTTTTGGAGAAATGTCCTCTGGTTTGATGAAACAAAAAATAGAACTGTTTGGCCATAAAGACCATCGTTAAGTTTGGAGGGAAAAGGGGGGTGCTTGCAAGCCAAAGAACACCATCCCAACCGTGAAGCACGGGGTGGCAGCATCATGCTGTGGGGGTGCTTTCCTGCAGGAGGGACTGGTGCACTTCACAAAATAGATGGCATCATGAAGAAGGACAATTATGTGGATATATTGAAGCAACATCTCAAGACATCAGTCAGGAAGTTGAAGCTTGGTCGCAAATGGGTCTTCCAAATGGACAATGACCCCAAGCATACTTCCAAAGTTGTGGGAAAATGGTTTAAGGACAACAAAGTCAAGGTATTGGAGTGGCCATCACAAAGCCCTGACCTCAATCCTATAGAAAGTATGTGGGAAGAACTGAAAAAGCGTGTGCGAGCAAGGAGGCCTACAAACCTGACTCAGTTACACCAGCTCTGTCAGGAGGAATGGGCCAAAATTCACCCAACTTATTGTGGGAAGCTTGTGGAAGGCTACCCGAAACGTTTGACCCAAGTTAAACAATTAAATGTCAGGAATTGTGAAAAACTGAGTTTAAATGTATTTGGCTAAGGTGTATGTAAACTTCCGACTTCAACTGTACTCCTAATACGTAGGATGATACATAGTCTACCCTCCCCTTCATTCCTCCCTCCATTCCTCACTCTCTCTCTCCCTCTATACCCCTTCTCTCTCATCTCTCCCTCAATCCTTCACTGTCCCTCGATCCCTCCTTCTCTCTATCCCTCCATCTCTCCCTTCCTTCTCTCTCTCTATCCCTCCATCTCTCCCTTCCTTCTCTCTCTCTATCCCTCCATCCCTCCCTTCCTTCTCTCGCTCGCTCACTCTCTCACACACACACACACGCACACGCACACGCACACGCACGCCTTCAGTTGTTGTTCCTCTTCAACCATGTTTCCCTGCTTTGCACCTGTGTCTTAAATTAGCACCCTATTCCCTACATAGTGCACTACTTTTGACCAGAGCCCATAGGGAAGGTGTAGGAGGTATAAGGTGCCGTTTGGGACGCGGACACTGACTCACTAGTTTTTATCCAATCACTGAACTGACAATCAATCCCTAACTAGACTAGACATAATAAAACACGTCATACTTTTATCGTTCAATTCGTTCATGATTTAAGTGATAAACGTCTCATAAACAAGTATGCTGGGGCGGTTTGGCGGTTGGTTGGTTACCTACAGTAGCACTGAATTCTGATAAATCATTCAGATGACATTTGCCAAGGCTCGCTCTCACCCCCACACTTTACAATCAAGTATGCACTTTATTTTATATTTGTATTTTGACTGGAAAAGGACTTTACAGACTGGTAGTTAGGATTATTATCAGGAACTTTCTCTGAACCATTTCTGTTCAGAGTGTGTAGATGTGAGCATGTGTGTGTGTGCTCAGTGTGTGGGAGTATTATGTGCCCATATTAAATAATTTATGCGACTCTAGTGTGACCCAACCAGGAGCAGTCAACAAGGGCGACTCGGCGAGTCCAGCCGTGTGTGTGTGTGTGTGTGTCTCTGTGTGTGTGAGTCCAGGGATGTAGTCAAGCATCAACTTAATTGATTTCCATGTAAAGAGGAAGGGGATACCTGGACAACTGAATTAATTCAACCCAAATATGTCTTCCACATTTAACCCAAACCCTCTGAATCAGAGAGGTGCATGGGGCAATAATAAGGTTATCAATAATAAATGTATCAATAATAAAGGACAATAATAAGGTTATCAATTATAAATGAATCAATAATAAAGGACAATAATAAGGTTATCAATTATAAATGAATCAATAATAAAGGACAATAATAAGGTTATCAATTATAAATGAATCAATAATAAAGGACAATAATAAGGTTATCAATTATAAATGTATCAATAATAAAGGACAATAATAAGGTTATCAATTATAAATGTATCAATAATAAAGGACAATAATAAGGTTATCAATAATAACTTATCACATGGTAACGTCTCAACCCCTGATTTATATGGTTGATACACAACAAGATAAAGAAGAACATGGACAAAAAGAAAGGGATCAATAAAGTTACTGATGCCCATTTCTGATGACAGGTTTTTATGATAGCATGTTAATATCCAATAACTGTTAACTACTTAATAAAATACTTGTTATGATCAGTCTAACACGAAGATGTTGATTTCTCTCTTATAAGAAAGAAAACCCACATTCATGTCAACAACGTTTTACTGCGTTGATTTCTCGCAGTAGTGTGAGTGTGTATGTGTGTGTGTGAGTGTGCATGTGTGTGTGTGTGTGTGCGTTAATTGCTTGCAGTAGGTTAGTGGCTGTTAGTGTTCTCTCTGTCTGAAGTGTTAACACAGCCATTTACTTCATTTTGTCCTTCTCTCTCCTTCACTCTCCACCTCTCTCCTTCACTCTCTCCACCTCTCCAACTCTCTTCTACACTCTCTCCATCTCTCCTCTCTCCTTCACTCTCTCCACCTCTCTTTCTCTCTCCTTCACTTTCTCCACCTCTCCTTCTCTCTCCACCTCTCCTTTTCACTCCTTCACTCTCTCTACCTCTCTTTCTCTCTCCTTCACTCTCTCCACCTCTCCTTTTCACTCCTTCACTCTCTCCACCTCTCCTTTTCACTCCTTCACTCTCTCTACCTCTCTTTCTCTCTCCTTCACTCTCTCCACCTCTCCTTCTCTCTCCTTCCCTCTCTCCACTTCTTTCTCTCTCCTTCACTTTCTCCACCTCTCCTTCTCTCTCCACCTCTCCTTTTCACTCCTTCACTCTCTCTACCTCTCTTTCTCTCTCCTTCACTCTCTCCACCTCTCCTTTTCACTCCTTCACTCTCTCCACCTCTCCTTTTCACTCCTTCACTCTCTCCACCTCTCCTTTTCACTCCTTCACTCTCTCCACCTCTCCTTTTCACTCCTTCACTCTCTCTACCTCTCTTTCTATCTCCTTCACTCTCTCCACCTCTCCTTTTCAATTCAATTCAATTTCAATTTCAATTTAAGGGCTTTATTGGCATGGGAAACGTATGTTAACATTGCCAAAGCAAGTGGAATAGATAATAAACAAAAGTGAAATAAACAATAAACATTAACAGTAAACATTACACTCAGAAAAGTTCCAAAAGAATAAAGACATTTCAAATGTCATATTATGTCTATATACAGTGTTGTAACAATGTGCAAATAGTTAAAAGTACAAATGGGGAAATAAATAAACATAAATATAGGTTGTATTTACAATGGTGTTTGTTCTTCACTGGTTGCCCTTTTCTTGTGGCAACAGGTCACAAATCTTGCTGCTGTGATTGCATACTGTAGTATTTCACCCAATAGATATGGGAGTTTATCAAAATTGGATTTATTTTCTAATTCTTTGTGGGTCTGTGTAATCTGAGGGAAATGTGTGTCTCTGATATGGTCGTACTATCACAGCTCAGGCTAAGACCCAGATGCAGACACAGGAGGTGGATAGTACGAGTCTCAGTGTTTATTACAGTACAAGGGGCAGGCAATCGGTAGGTCAAGGCAGGCAAATAGTCGTAATCCAAATCAGAGTCAGGCAGGTACAGGACGGCAGGCAGGGTCAGGACAGGCAGAAAGGTCAGAACTGGGAAGACTAGAAAAAGCCAAAACTAGAGCACAGGAAACATGGGAACACGCTGGTAGGACTTGACGGGACAAGACGAACTGACAACAGACAAACAGAAAACGCAGGTATAAATACAGGAGGTAATGGGAGACACCTGGTGGGTGTTGGATACAATCACAAGACAGGTGAAACAGATCAGGGTGTGACACATACATTTGGCAGGAGGTTAGGAAGTGCAGCTCAGTTTCCACCTCATTTTGTGGGCAGTGTGCACATAGCCTGTCTTCTCTTGAGAGCCACGTCTGCCTTCGGCGGCCTTTCTCAATAGCAAGGCTATGCTCACTGAGTCTGTACATAGTCAAAGATTTCCTTAATTTTGGGTCAGTCACAGTGGTCAGGTATTCTGCCACTGTGTACTCTCTGTTTAGGACCAAATAGCATTCTAGATTGCACTGTTTTTTTGTTAATTCTTTCCAATGTGTCAAGTAATTATCTTTTTGTTTTCTCGTGATTTGGTTGGGTCTAATTGTGTTGCTGTCCTGGGGCTCTGTGGGGTCTGTTTGTGTTTGTGAACAGAGCCCCAGGACCAGCTTGCTTAGGGGACTCTTCTCCAAGTTCATCTCTCTGTAGGTGATGGCTTTTTAATGGAAGGTTTGGGATTCACTTCCTTTTAGGTGGTTATAGAATTTAATGGCTCTTTTCTGGATTTTGATAATTAGCGGGTATCGGCCAAATTCTGCTCTGCATGCATTATTTGGTGTTTTACGTTGTACATGGAGGATGTTTTTGCGGAATTCTGTATGCAGAGTCTCAATTTGGTGTTTGTCCCATTTTGTGAATTCTTGGTTGGTGAGTGGACCCAAGACCTCACAACCATAAAGGGTCATGGGTTCTACAACTGATTGAAGTATTTTTAGCCAGATCCTAATTGGTATTTTGAATTTTATGTTCCTTTTGATGGCATAGAAGGCCCTTCTTGCCTTGTCTCTCAGATCGTTCACAGCTTTTTGGAAGTTACCTGTGGCGCTGATGTTTAGGCCGAGGTCTGTATAGTTTCTTGTGTGCGCTCTCTCCTTCACTCTCTCCACCTCTCCTTTCCACTTGTCTCTCCTTCACTCTCTCCACCTCTCCTTTCCACTTCTCTCTCCTTCACTCTCCTGTCACTGACAGTACGTGTATAACACTACAGCCATTGATGACATCATTGACATGGTACTCCGCCCTAACTGTCCAACTCAGCCCTATAAAAACCCTCAATGACACAGCCCTAACACACACACACACAAACCGATACACACCCAGAAACACAAAACACACACACACACACATCTCCTTAGCTGACCCTGGGGATGCACTGTGTGTCACGTTGTCCTACTAAACATCAGTGAACCAAAGCTGTTGTTATGATATCAGTTCCAATGGGACAGACCCCTCAGACTGTACAGAGGGGGAAATCATGTATTTCATTATGTGTTCCCTCTCACACACACACACACACACACACACACACACACACACACACACACACACACACACACACACACACACACACACACACACACACACACACACACACACACACACACACTGGCAGTGGCACAGATGTAGGAATCCACACACACACGTCATCTTGGGGCCTAAAAGTGTTGGCAGCACACACACCATCCTGCCAGGATGAGAGCAGTGTATTATTGTTGTGGAGACCCCAGCACTGACAGATGTTCCACCGGAGCCTAGTAGAACCCTGGGGAGAGAACACTAAACACACACACACACACACTGGCAAAGATGTATGCAGTCACACACGAACACACACACAGGTACACACACACACAGTATTGTACATCTAACCTTGTGGGGACACACAATTCAGTCCCATTCAAAATCCTATTTTCCCTAAACCTAACCCTAAACCTAAACCAAACCCTAATTTTAACCTGAAAACCTAACCTTACCCCTAAACCTAACACTAGCTCCTAACCCTGACCCTAAAACTAACCCTAACTCCTAACCCTAACAATAAACCTAATTCTAACCCTAACACTAATTCTAATCTTAACCCTAAACCCCCTAGAAATAGCATTTGACCTTGTGGGGACCAACAAAATGTCCCCAGTTGGTCAAATGTATGTTTGTTTACTATTCTTGTGGGGACTTCTGGTCACTACAAGTATAGTTAAACACACACACACACACACACACACACACACACACACACACACACACACACACACACACACACACACACACACACACACACACAGTGGAATCCTGGACCCTGGGAGAGAGAGAGGAGAACAGAGAACATTATCCACTACCACTGATCTGGAACCAGTTAGAACCAGTTAGAACCCAGAACCATCCATTGTTCTCTAGAGCAGAGAGGAGACAGTAAGGGATGAAGAATATGTCTGGATTGGTTCTCATGCTGGGTGGTGGATACTGTATTGGTGTCTGGTTTGGTTCTCATGCTGGGTGGTGTCTACTGTAGTGGTGTCTGGATTGGTTCTCATGCTGGGTGGTGGATACTGTAATGGTGTCTGGTTTGGTTCTCATGCTGGGTGGTGTCTACTGTAGTGGTGTCTGGATTGGTTCTCATGCTGGGTGGTGGATACTGTAGTGGTGTCTGGTTTGGTTCTCATGCTGGGTGGTGTCTACTGTAGTGGTGTCTGGATTGGTTCTCATGCTGGGTGGTGGATACTGTAATGGTGTCTGGTTTGGTTCTCATGCTGGGTAGTGGATACTGTAGTGGTGTCTGGATTGGTTCTCATGCTGGGTGGTGTCTACTGTAGTGGTGTCTGGATTGGTTCTCATGCTGGGTGGTGGATACTGTAGTGGTGTCTGGATTGGTTCTCATGCTGGGTGGTGGATACTGTAGTGGTGTCTGGATTGGTTCTCATGCTGGGTGGTGGATACTGTAGTGGTGTCTGGATTGGTTCTCATGCTGGGTGGTGGATACTGTAGTGGTGTCTGGATTGGTTCTCATGCTGGGTGGTGTCTACTGTAGTGGTGTCTGGATTGGTTCTCATGCTGGGTGGTGTCTACTGTAGTGGTGTCTGGATTGGTTCTCATGCTGGGTAGTGGATACTGTAGTGGTGTCTGGATTGGTTCTCATGCTGGGTGGTGGATACTGTGCTGCTGCAGGCGGTGGTGTTACCCACTAGGTGTTACCCGCCTGTTAGTCTATATGCTTCTGAAAACAACTGTTCTCATTCCACAATCTGATGTCCACTTTGATTTTAATTAGTGTATTTACTACATGGCTCGGAGTATGTGTGTGAAACACAGATCTGATGGTGTACGATTAGGATGGCAGGTGCATAGTGTTATGATATGGGGGGTAGTTCAGTGTTAGCGCACAGTTAGGAAACGTTCTACCAGGATACACTTCCACACCCCATCCCCCAGGTGGCAGCACCAACCAGGTCTAGATGCTGAGCTAAGCCTTGATAAGCACATCAGGTGTTGCCAATTAAGGTGATGGTCAGTTAGTGTCCCAGGTGGAAAAGCTGTGAGGCTGCTGGTTTTCTTTTGTGGCCATGAGCCTTTGGTTTAGTTTTGAGTCTTTATTTTGGGCCTTTGGTAGGTTTCCTTTTTGTACATATTAATGTTTCCTCACCATCTGAACCAATAATAATTATCTTGGAAAGGCTGACAACGAGGTGAAGAAAGAAGCTGGGCCTTGCATAAGCAGAATAACAATTAAGTCAAACTAGAGAGAGAGAGAGAGAGAGAGAGTGAGAGAGAGAGAGAGAGAGAGAGAGAGAGAGAGAGAGAGAGAGAGAGAGAGAGAGAGAGAGAGAGAGAGAGAGAGAGAGAGAGAGAGAGAGAGAGAGAGAAGTGTTGTGTAGTGTAGTGTTTTTCAGCATGCTGTGACGATCCTAGTGCACGCGTTTGGCTTTGCATACATTTACATGAGGGAGTGTGAGGGGGGGAGAGAGAAAGAGAGTGTTTTCTGTATTTAAAGGAGAGTCTGAGTACCTGTCACACAGATTCAGATCACACTACACTTTTTGGGCAACAACCTCTAGGCAAGGTCAGACAAGGTCACAGCAGAGGGGTGTGGGTGTGTGTGTGGGGGGGGGGTGATGAGGAGGAGGGGGAGGAGGTCTGGTTTTGCTCTATGACCGTATCCCAAATAGCACCCTCTTCCCTATATAGTGCAGTACTGTTAACAAGAGCCCTGTCAAAAGTAGTGCACTATATAGGAAATAGGGTGCAATTTGGGATACAGTCATAAAGCAAAACCAGACCTCCTCCCCCTCCTCCTCATCACACCCCTCTGCTGTGACCTTGTCTGACCTGTGTGTCACCCACTTGCCAGTCTGGTTGTGGCTTCACACACACACACACACACACACACACACAGAGACTCCTTAGGGAAGTCCAGACGGCGCGCACACGGACACACACACACACACAGAGACTCCTTAGGGAAGTCCAGACGGCGCGCACACGGACACACACACACACACAGAGACTCCTTAGGGAAGTCCAGACGGCGCGCACACGGACACACACACACACACACACAGAGACTCCTTAGGGAAGTCCAGACGGCGCGCACACGGACACACACACACACACAGAGACTCCTTAGGGAAGTCCAGACGGCGCGCACACGGACACACACACACACACAGAGACTCCTTAGGGAAGTCCAGACGGCGCGCACACGGACACACACACACACACACAGAGACTCCTTAGGGAAGTCCAGACGGCGCGCACACGGACACACACACACACACACAGAGACTCCTTAGGGAAGTCCAGACGGCGCGCACACGGACACACACACACTCACAGTAAATCAATTGCCCCAAAACACTGCATACATTCAAAATATGAACATCGCCAATAGCTTTCTGTAGATTGCAGAGCAGAACTTTGGAAGCGTAGGGTATTGGGAGTGAATGAGGTGAACTGCCTGGCACAGACAGAACAGTTGACTATAAAGAACAATAGGCTTACAGCTCATGTTCTTCTCAGTGCGGTGTTTCAAGCAGTTTCTCTGTTGTACCCTTTGGAGAGTTTAACCTATACGGTCAAAAAAGGAAAGCTTGGCTGAAATTCACACGTTATCTCAACGAGCTTATGGAAACCTAATTGGCCTTCATTTAATTCCTTGGGTTCAATTACCATTTTGAATGGGCTCATTGCTCTTCTCAAAACTAAAGATACAATCTCTGTAAAGCCAAGAGTCTAACTGTCTGACAGACAGACTGGCCTTAGATAGCCTACCTTCTTCTCAAACCTAAAGATACTATCTCTGTAAAGCCAAGAGTCTAACTGTCTGACAGACAGACTGGTATGTCTCTGTATTTCTGTTGTCTGAAGCAAAAACATGTGTTTTGAATGTGTCTTGGGGTGTGTTGTGTACAGCGGGTGTATGATGGAGCCTATGGCATCAGCCTGGTTTAATTAAAATATGTAGGACAATTGGTTGTGGTTTGGATTGCAGCTACTGTATGATTTGAGTGCATCATGGCATATTTATTACTAGTGTATATATATATATATATATGTGTGTGTGTGTGTGGGTGTGGCTCAACGGTGCCATCTAGTGATTGTTTCCCTGAATTTAGTTTTAGTGCTTGTTGTCAGTTGGAGGAGAGGTGAGCATTGTTTTTGTCTTATTTTCTTCCCTTATACGTCTCTGCTGCATTCACATTGATGAAATATAGATTTTGTTATGGATATTTAGTTAAATCTTTGGCCTAAACTTATGATTTCCCGCCGCCCGCAACACACAACATTCAAACGAACAAACGGCCGAATCTAACGCGGCTAGGTATGCTAGCTAGCTAACATAGCTAACAGTTAGCTAGCAAAGCTTTGAAAACATTAGCTAGCTAAGCTTTGAAAACGTTCAATGTAATTTTGAAGTTGTACTTGTATGTGAAATGTACCATTTACATCACGCGTTGAACAGCTTAATTACTTGAAGTAACTAAGTATCAAGAAAACAGCTAGCAATTCAACCACAAATTGTCTAGCTAGCGGGCTTGTCAAGTTAGCTAGGTATCTAGCTAGGTGTGCTAACCACTTCGAGTGAGTTAGCTACCTGAATTCTAATGGTTTGGTCAGCTACATACATTAGCCCGTGTCTAACTGTTCTCCAACTACTGTGTTTTCTCAGACAGAAGTCCTGTATGGTTGAAGACTTGGCTGTTAGCTAGCCATGTCTCGCTTTACCAGTGCCTACGTTGCATCCCCTTACAGGAGTGATCAGGCGCCAAAACCAACTGACAAGAGGTGAGTGTGTTCGGGCGTGCATGTGTAAAAATCTAAATATTTTTGTCAATTGTGTTTCCATTAATGCCCCCCCCCCTCTCTCTCTTTCACCCCCCCCCCCCCCTTCCTTTCACCCTCCTCTCTCTTTCCCCTTCTCTCTCTCCCCACTCTTACCTTTCCCCCCACTCTTCCAGGTGGAGGAGGCCTCCAGAGGGCCCTGCTGTACCCCAGGATGTGGAGAGGGGGCTGGGGCCATGGAGTAAGGACCAGGCCCCCCCCAGCTCAGACCCCCCTCTCCCCCCTCAGCTGGGGGGACCCAAATGGCAGCCAGGCCAGTGTGAGTTCTGCGCTCCAAATTGCACTTTTCTGCTTTTGATCAGGGCCCTGATGTCTGATGGCTTGGCCCAGACGAGGGACACAGCCCTGTGAATACAGCTGTATCTTAGCTTACAACTTGAGCAACATTTATCCCAAGTGTTCAACAATCAGTTCCCCCTTACCGTCTCTCCCCCCCCCCCCTCTCTCCCTCCCCCTCTCTCTCCCTTCCTACCCGCCTCTCCCTCTCTCTCCCCCCTACAGCCAGCCCTGGACCCAGGGTTCCCATGGATACTGCTACCAGGTACAGGATGACCAGCAGACAGCAGACAGGAACAGCCATCCTGGGTGTGTGTAATTTGTGTGTGTGCAGTGTGTGTGTGTATTACAGGCGAGGCACAGCTCTATAGTTGATGATTATGATGATGATGATGTGTGTGTGTGTGTGTTGTAGTGCGCCCGTCCAGTTGTGGTCGACACGGGCAGAGTCAGCTGCCTCTACAGGGTACAGCTGTAGGGAGACTGAGGCTGTCAGAGGAGGAGGCCAAGGAGCAGATGGAGAACGGTCAGTACCATGTCAGTGTGTGAGTGAGTGAGTGAATGAATGTGTGAGTGACTTTTTACACATTTTGTTGTGTTACAGCTTGAATGTAAAATTGATTAAATTGAGATGTTGTGTCACTGGCCTACACACAACACCCCATAATGTAAAAGTGGAATGATGTTTTTATATATATGAATTAAAAATGAAAAGCTGAAACGTCTTGAGTCAATAAGTATTCAACCCCTTTGTTATGGCAAGCCTAAATAAGTTCAGGAGTAAAAATGTGCTTAACAAGTTACATAATAAGTTGCATGGACTCACTCTGTGTGCGATAATAGTTTTTAACATGATTTTTGAATGACTACCTCATCTTTATACCCCACACATCCAATTATCTGTAAGATCGCTCAGTCAAGCAGTGAATTTCAAACACAGATTCAACCACAAAGACCAGGGAGGGTTTCCAATGCCTCACAAAGAAGGGCACCTATTGGTAGATGGGTACACAGACAAGCAGACATTGAATATCCCTTTGAGCATGGTGAAGTTATTAATTACACTTTGGATGGTGTATCAATAAACCAAGTCACTACAAAGATACAGACGTCCTTCCTAACTCAACTGCCGGAGAGGAAGGAAACCGCTCAGGGATTTCACCATCAGGCCAATGGTGACTTTAAAACAGTTACAGAATATAATGGCTGTGATAGGAGAAAACTGAGGATGGATCAACAACATTGTAGTTACTCCACAATACTAACCTAAATTACAGAGTGAAAAGAAGGAAGCCAAAACATGCATCCTGTTTGCAATAAGGCATTAAAATAAAACTGCAAAACGTTTGGCAAAGAAATGTAACTTTATGCCCTAAATACAAAGCATTATGCTTGGGGCAAAAATCCAACACAACACATCACTGAGTACCACTCTTCATATTTTCAAGCATAGTGGTGGCTGCATCATGTTATGGGTATGCTTGTCATCTGCAAAGATTAGGGAGTTTTTTTTTGTTGATAAAAATAAACGGAAAAAATCTGGTTTGGTCTGCTTTCCAATAGACACTGGGAGACAAATTCACCTTTCAGCAGGACAATAATCTAAAACACAAGGCCAAATCTAAATGGAGTTGCTTACCAAGACGACATTGAATGTTCCTGAGTGGCCTAGTTACAGTTTTGACTTAAATCGGCTAAGCAATGATCAACAACCAACTTGACAGAGCTTGAAGAATTTTAAAAATAATAATGTGCAAATATTGTACAATCCAGGTGTGGAAAGCTCTTAGAGACTTACCCAGAAAGACTAACAGCTGTACTCGCTGCCAAAGGTGATTCTAACATGTATTGATTCAGGGTTGTGAATACTTATGTAAATGAGATATTTCTGTATTTCATTTTCAATACATTTGCAAAATATTCTAAAACATGTTTTCACTTTGTCATTCTGGGGTATTGTGTGTGGATGGGTGAGAGAAAAAAATCTATTTAATCCATTTTGAATTCAGGCTGTAATAAAACAAAAAATGTGGAATAAGTCAAAGGGTATGTATGAATACTTTCTGAAGGCACTACTTTTGACCAGCGCTTTATGAGCCGTTCTTGCGCCTCCTCTATTGAAAAACAGTGGCTTGTTCTGCACAAAGCCGTTCTTGCGCCTCCTCTATTGAAAAACAGTGGCTTGTTCTGCACAAAGCCGTTCTTGCGCCTCCTCTATTGAAAAACAGTGGCTTGTTCTGCACAAAGCCGTTCTTGCGCCTCCTCTATTGAAAAACAGTGGCTTGTTCTGCACAAAGCCGTTCTTGCGCCTCCTCTATTGAAAAACAGTGGCTTGTTCTGCACAAAGCCGTTCTTGCGCCTCCTCTATTGAAAAACAGTGGCTTGTTCTGCACAAAGCCGTTCTTGCGCCTCCTCTATTGAAAAACAGTGGCTTGTTCTGCACAAAGCCGTTCTTGCGCCTCCTCTATTGAAAAACAGTGGCTTGTTCTGCACAAAGCCGTTCTTGCGCCTCCTCTATTGAAAAACAGCGGCTTGTTCTGCACAAAGCCGTTCTTGCGCGAGTCATGATACTGTGTCCCAAATGGGAAATACTTTTCTACATACATACTTTCTTTCTGGTTTTATTAGTTTAAGTTTACACTGAATGTTTATTTTTCATCCCCCTAAGTTTTATTTTACACAGCCCGCCTTAGAATTTCCTATGCAGGAATAAACCCTGAGAGGGAATAGGGTGTCATTTGGGACGTAACTTTACTCTGCCCTGTCGCTCTCCTGTTGAGCAGACACAGTGGAGTTGGTGAGAGAGCTGGTTGCCATGCCGTCCAGAGACAGAGTCAAAGCTGTACGAGGCCTTCCTTTAAGTCTGGAGGAGCGCAGAAACATCAGGTAAACGTTTATGACACAATTACATTAAACGACTTTCCGCAGAGACAAACCAACCCTTGGTTCTGGGCCCGTATCCACGAAGCGTCTCAGAGTAGCAGTACTAATCTTGGATCAGATTTAGCCTTTTTTGATCATAATGAATAAGAGACTATATGGACCGATCTTAGATCAGCACTTTTACTTTGAGACACTTTGTGGATACAGGCCCTGGTCTGTTACAGTATTATCTCACCAATTGTCTCTCAGTCTAGTCAGACACACATAGAATGCGTCTCAAATGGCACCCTGTTCCCTATATAGTGCACTACTTTTGACCAGAGAATGGCACCCTATTCCCTATATAGTGCACTACTTTAGACCAGAGAATGGCACCCTATTCCCTATATAGTGCACTACTTTAGACCAGAGAATGGCACCCTATTCCCTATATAGTGCACTACTTTTGACCAGAGCCCATATTGACCCCATTTACATCTCTCATGTGTTATCTCAGGTGTACTGTATGTGAGAACGGTGCGTGTGTGTGTGTGTGTTAGTGGTGCGCGGGTCAGCTGTTTTTGTTGACCCGCAGCCGCCCGCAATTGCGAATAACCCATCCGACAACCGTCCGACTACATGTGATAAAGTGAAGACCTGAGGCCCGCACCCGACCCTATCCCTCTAACATAGAAAATGCGCTGCAGGCTACAGTCAGAGACGGCGGAATGTTTATTTTTTTGACGGGGTGCAGGATATTTTTTTAGCCTGATTTTAGATATGTTTCTGCTTATAATTTCTGACATTTTGGTAGACTATTTGTTAGTCAACTTGTCTATAATTAGATACATGCAGCTTCTCTTCTGTCATTATATGTTTCCCTTGAAGTCTAAACCCTTGCTCAACAGAAAATATGTCATGAATGATAGAGTGAATGCTTCAATCTAGTTGACCTCGGCAAAGTTCTCTGTCATCTCTGCCTCTTGTGGATCAAAGATGTTTAGGGACCGGGGAGAAAATGCAATAACACAAAAGAAACTGAGAGATTTTCTGTGCAAAATGTCCAAATTACATCAGTTTGAACGATTGTAAGGAAATAGAAAGCAGTGAAAACGACATTTGGTGTATGTATCATTTTACTGAAAGAAATGCTTAATTCAGCAGGAGTTAATATTAAGGCTATGTGAGAGGTTATAAACCTACAGCCAGTGTCCAGATTTCAGTTTGCATTTAACCCATTTGATCAGTAGGATACAGTTCCCTTGACGTGCCAATGGCCAATTTGAAGTCCCGTCTTGTGACTGTCGAATTTGTATAGTGCCTCACAATCATCACACATAACATACAGTGGGGAGAACAAGTATTTGATACACTGCCGATTTTGCAGGTTTTCCTACTTACAAAGCATGTAGAGGTCTGTAATTTTTATCATAGGTACACTTCAACTGTGAGAGACGGAATCTAAAACAAAAATCCAGAAAATCACATTGAATGATTTTTAAGTAATTAATTTGCATTTTATTGCATGACATAAGTATTTGATCACCTACCAACCAGAAAGAATTCCGGCTCTCACAGACCTGTTAGTTTTTCTTTAAGAAGCCCTCCTGTTCTCCACTCATTACCTGTATTAACTGCACCTGTTTGAACTCGTTACCTGTATAAAAGACACCTGTCCACACACTCAATCAAACAGACTCCAACCTCTCCACAGTGGCCAAGACCAGAGAGCTGTGTAAGGACATCAGGGATACAACTGTAGACCTGCACAAGGCTGGGATGGGCTACAGGACAATAGGCAAGCAGCTTGGTGAGAAGGCAACAACTGTTGGCGCAATTATTAGAAAATGGAAGAAGTTCAAGATGACGGTCAATCACCCTCGGTCTGGGGCTCCATGCAAGATCTCACCTCGTGGGGCATCAATGATCATGAGGAAGGTGAGGGATCAGCCTAGAACTACACGGCAGGACCTGGTCAATGACCTGAAGAGAGCTGTGACCACAGTCTCAAAGAAAACCATTAGTAACACACTACGCCGTCATGGATTAAAATCCTGCAGCGCACGCAAGGTCCCCCTGCTCAAGCCAGCGCATGTCCAGGCCCGTCTGAAGTTTGCCAATGACCATCTGGATGATCCAGAGGAGGAATGGGAGAAGGTCATGTGGTCTGATGAGACAAAAATAGAGCTTTTTGGTCTAAACTCCACTTGCCGTGTTTGGAGGAAGAAGGATGAGTACAACCCCAAGAACACCATCCCAACCGTGAAGCATGGAGGTGGAAACATCATTCTTTGGGGATGCTTTTCTGCAAAGGGGACAGGACGACTGCACCGTATTGAGGGGAGGATGGATGGGGCCATGTATCGCGAGATCTTGGCCAACAACCTCCTTCCCTCAGTAAGAGCATTGAAGATGGGTCATGGCTGGGTCTTCCAGCATGACAACGACCCGAAACACACAGCCAGGGCAACTAAGGAGTGGCTCCGTAAGAAGCATCTCAAGGACCTGGAGTGGCCTAGCCAGTCTCCAGACCTGAACCCAATAGAAAATCTTTGGAAGGAGCTGAAAGTCTGTATTGCCCAGTGACAGCCCCGAAACCTGAAGGATCTGGAGAAGGTCTGTATGGAGGAGTGGGCCAAAATCCCTGCTGCAGTGTGTGCAAACCTGGTCAAGACCTACAGGAAACGTATGATCTCTGTAATTGCAAACAAAGGTTTCTGTACCAAATTTTAAGTTCTGCTTTTCTGATGTATCAAATACTTATGTCATGCAATAAAATGCAAATTAATTACTTAAAAATCATACAATGTGATTTTCTGGATTTTTGTTTTAAATTCCGTCTCTCACAGTTAAAGTGTACCTATGATAAAAATTACAGACCTCTCATGCTTTGTAAGTAGGAAATCCTGCAAAATCGGCAGTGTATCAAATACTTGTTCTCCCCACTGTAGCTGCTATCAACCTCTTTTACACTTTACCAAATCTTTCCCAAACATTACTTTTCTGGCCCTCCCATCTCTTTATTTTTAATTCTCAATGTTTTAATTCTCCATTTTGCAGCTTTTCTCTTATTGAATTAAACTCTGACATTGTCCTTTTTGCCTCTGTGGATCTATGTAAACTTTTTCTGCCCGTTCCCAAAAGCATTTGGCGATTGGCGTGCAGGCTATCTGGCGCGCTTACAGTTAGGCCCTGAAGCTTAGGCTTCCGCACTAATGCCAGCCTAAAATAAAGAAATACATACATACATATACGTCATTTAGCAGACGCTCTTATCCAGAGCGACTTACATGAGCAATTAGGGTTAAGTGCCTTGCTCAAGGGCACATCGGCAGATTTTTCACCTAGTCGGCTCGGGGATTAGAACCAGCGACCTTTCGATTACTGGCACAACGCTCTTAACCACTAAGCTACCTGCCGCCCCAAATAAAAACCTCAACGTAGCCTATAGATTCAGTGAGCGCCAAAAGTATTGGGACAGTCACACATTTTTTGGTTGTTTTGGCTCTGTACTCCGTAACCATGGTAGCATCCACATTAATGTAGAAGTGTTTAGAAATCATATTCTATTCTTATTTACAATAAAAGAGACTCCAAAATGACACTACGTTATTTACCATTAATTTCTATTGAGCACAAAATCATCTGAAACACAACCAAAACAAACAGCAAATGCATCCAACAAGTTTGTAGAGTAACAAGCTTGATGTAAGTCATTGTGTACACATACAGTGCATTCGGAAAGTGTTCAGACCCCTTGACTTTTTCAGCGTGTTGTTACATTACAGCCTTATTCTAAAATGGATTCAATAGTTTTTTTCCCCTCATCAATCTACACACAATACCCCATAATGACAAAGAAAAAACAGGTTTTTATAATTTTTGCAAATTTATAAAAAACAAAAAACGGAAATATCACATTTACATAAGTATTCAGACCCTTTACTCAGTACTTTGTTGAAGCACCTTTGGCAGTGATTACAGCCTCAAGTCTTCTGGGGTATGACGCTACAAGCTTGGCACACCTGTATTTGGGGAGTTTCTCCCATTCTTCTCTGCAGATCCTCTCAAGCTCTGTCAGGTTGGATGGGGAGCATCGCTGCACAGCTATTTTCATGTCTCTCCAGAGATGTTTGATCAGGTTCAAATCCGGGCTCTGGCTGGGCCACTCAAGGGCATTCAGAGACTTGTCCCTGCGTTGTCTTGGCTGTGTACTTAGGGTCGTTGTACTGTTGGAAGGTGAACCTTCGCCCCGGTCTGAGGTCCTGAGCGCTCTGGAGCAGGTTTTCATCAAGGATCTCTCTGAACTTTGCTCCGTTCATCTTTCCCTCGACCCTGACTAGTCTCCCAGTCCCTGCCGCTGAAAAACATTCCCACAGCATGATGCTGCCACCACCATGCTTCACCGTAGGGATTGTGCCAGGTTTCTTCCAGACGTGACGCATGGCATTCAGGCCAAAGAGTTCAATCTTGGTTTCATCAGACCAGAGAATCTTGTTTCTCATGGTCGGAGAGTCTTTAGGTGCCTTTTGGCAAACTCCAAGCGGGCGGTCATGTGCCTTTTACTGAGGAGTGGCTTCCGTCTGGCCACTCTACCATAAAGGCCTGATTGGTGGAGATGGTTGTCCTTCTGGAAGGTTCTCCCATCTCCACAGAGGAAAATAAAAAAATAATAAAAATAGGAACTCTGGAGCTCTGTCAGAGTGACCATCAGGTTCTTGGTCACCTCCCTGAACAAGGCCCTTATTGCTCTAGGAAGAGTCTTGGTGGTTCCAAACTTCTTCCATTTAAGAATGATGGAGGCCACTGTGTTCTTGGGGATCTTCAATGCTGCAGAATTTTTTTTGTACCCTTCCCCAGATCTGTGCCTCGACACAATGCTGTCTCGGAGCTCTACTCTACGGACAATTCCTTCGACCTCATGGCTTGGTTTTTGCTCTGACATGCACTGTCAACTGTGGGACGTTATATAGACAGATCATGTCCAATCAATTGATTTTACCACAGGTGAACTCCAATCAAGTTGTAGAAACATCTCAAGGATGATCAATGGAAACAGGATATACCTGAGCTCAATTTCTAGTCTCACAGCAAAAGGTCTGAATACTTATGTAAATAAGGTATTTCTGTTTTTATTTTTTATACATTTGCAAAAAAAAATGTATTTAATCAATTTTAGAATAAGGCTGTAACATAGCAAAATGTGGAAAAAGTCAAGGGGTCTGAATACTTTCCGAAGGCACTGTATAAGAGAATTTGTCCCACAAAAAGTGCTGTATGGGTCACCCGATATGGATGAAAATACCCTCAAATTAAAGCTGACTGCACTTTAACCTCATAGTCCTTGTATCATGTCAAAGTGCTGGAGTACAGAGCCAGAAAAACAACCCAATGTGTCACTGTCCCAATACTTTTGGAGCTCACTGTAAATTGCACAAGAATTATACATTTATGCATTTTTTAAAGGTAGGCCTATTGGTTTCTCTTAATTCAACCCGCCTGCCACACACCCGCCCGATATGCACGCAATATTTAATGGCCCTAAACCGCGTGTCCTGCGGGTTATGAGTCAACCGGCTCCTCACTACTGTGTGTGTGTGTTTCCAGGTGCCGTGTCTTAGCAGGGAAGTTCTCCAGGAGGAGGCTAGAGAGAACGTGCTGCACTGACTGTTGGGAGCAGATCTCACTGGTCAGAACCCATATCCTGTAGTAGTCACTAGATAGACGTGTTAGAGAGGACACTGGTCAGAACCCATATCCTGTAGTAGTCACTAGATAGACGTGTTAGAGAGGACACTGGTCAGAACCCATATCCTGTAGTAGTCACTAGATAGACGTGTTAGAGAGGACACTGGTCAGAACCCATATCCTGTAGTAGTCACTAGATAGACGTGTTAGAGAGGACACTGGTCAGAACCCATATCCTGTAGTAGTCACTAGATATACGTGTTAGAGAGGACACTGGTCAGAACCCATATCCTGTAGTAGTCACTAGATAGACGTGTTAGAGAGGACACTGGTCAGAACCCATATCCTGTAGTAGTCACTAGATAGACGTGTTAGAGAGGACACTGGTCAGAACCCATATCCTGTAGTAGTCACTAGATAGACGTGTTAGAGAGGACACTGGTCAGAACCCATATCCTGTAGTAGTCACTAGATAGACATGTTAGAGAGGACACTGGATAGACATGTTTTCTCTCAAGCAGTCTCTCTCTCTCTCTCTCTCTCTCTCTCTCTCTCTCTTCTCTCTCTCTCTCTCTCTCTCTCTCTCTCTCTCTCTCTCTTTCTCTTTCTCTTTCTCTCTCTCTCTCTCTCTCAGTCTGTTCGTAGGTGCAGCTGTATGGTGTTTCTCAGACAGTCGCTCTCTCTGTGGCGTGGTTCTCTGAGGGAGATCAGTGGAAGGTTTGGTTCTGCTGTCCTCTGCTACTTCCTGTTTCTAAGATGGCTGCTCCTCTTCAACCTCCTCTCCTCCCTCCTCAACCTCTCCTTCATCACGTTGCCATGGGCGCTGCTTGGCAACGACACCCAAGACACCGGGGCAACTGCCGGGTTCAGGGGACTGGAGCTCCTCACTGGAGCGGTGAGTGGACACACACACACACCCGCGGACAGGACACATGCATACATACAGGACACACACACACACACACACCCGCGGACAGGACACATGCATACATACAGGACACACACACACACACACACCCGCGGACAGGACACATGCATACATACAGGACACACACACACACACACCCGCGGACAGGACACATGCATACATACAGGACACACACACACACACACCCGCGGACAGGACACATGCATACATACAGGACACACACACACACACACCCGCGGACAGGACACATGCATACATACAGGACACACACACACACAAATACACACTCTGTTCTAAAGATGCAGTAGCTAAGTCTAAAGTGTCCTCAGTCTGTCTGACTGTCTGTCTGTCTGTCTCTCTCTCTCTCTCTCTCTCTCTCTCTCTCTCCCTGCCTCTCTCCATACCTCTCTCCCTGTCTCCCTCTCTCCCTGTCTCTCTCTTTTCCTGTCTCTCTCCCTGTGTGTGTGTGTGTGTCTAGGGGTCGTTCAACGTGTCCATGCTGTACTATGGTGTCTACAGCAGTAGAAGTGTGCAGAGTGGAGGCCAGTCTGGTTATAACATCCAGCTAGCTTACCTCTTTACCATCACCTCCTACATGCTGCTCTGTGGAGCCTCAGTCTTATACAGGTAACACTGTCTGTCTGCCTGTGTGTCTGTCTGCCTGTCTGTCTGTCTGCCTGTCTGTGTGTCTGTCTGTCTGCCTGTGTGTCTGTCTGTCTGTATGTATGTCTGTCTGTCTGTCTGTCTGTCTGTCTGTCTGTCTGTCTGTCTGTCTGTCTGCCTGTCTGTGTGTCTGTCTGTCTGCCTGTGTGTCTGTCTGTCTGTCTGTCTGTCTGTCTGTCTGTCTGTCTGTCTGTCTGTCTGTCTGTCTGCCTGTCTGTGTGTCTGTCTGTCTGCCTGTGTGTCTGTCTGTCTGTATGTCTGTCTGTCTGTCTGTCTGTCTGTCTGCCTGTGTGTCTGTCTGTCTGTCTGCCTGTGTGTCTGTCTGTCTGTCTAGCTTACCTCCTACATGCTGCTCTTTGGAGACAGACTACTCTTCCTTTTGGTGTATTATAGATCCCCATTAGTTCCTGTCAAGGCAGCAGATCACCTTCCTGGGGTTTATTATGGATCCCCATTAGTTCCTGCCAAGGCAGCAGCTACTCTTCCTGCGGTTTATTATGGATCCCCATTAGTTCCTGCCAAGGCAGCAGCTACTCTTCCTGGGGTTTATTATGGATCCCCATTAGTTCCTGCCAAGGCAGCAGCTACTCTTCCTGGGGTTTATTATGGATCCCCATTAGTTCCTGCCAAGGCAGCAGCTACTCTTCCTGCGGTTTATTATGGATCCCCATTAGTTCCTGCCAAGGCAGCAGCTACTCTTCCTGGGGTTTATTATGGATCCCCATTAGTTCCTGCCAAGGCAGCAGCTACTCTTCCTGGGGTTTATTATGGATCCCCATTAGTTCCTGCCAAGGCAGCAGCTACTCTTCCTGGGGTTTATTATGGATCCCCATTAGTTCCTGCTAAGGCAGCAGCTACTCTTCCTGGGGTCCAAACACATTAAGATGCATCACACAAAAAATTAAACAGTACATCATATAACATTATTACACCACTACATATCTACAATACAAAATGTATAATACCACCATGCAATAATATTACAATGTATGTGTGTGTAGCGTGCTTGTTCTAGTGCGTGTGTGTGCCTGTGTGTGTGTCTCTTCACAGTCCGCGTTGTTCCATAAGGTGTATTTTTATCTGTTTTTTAAATCTGATTTTACTGCTTGCTTGAGTTACTTGATGTGGAATAGAGTTCCATGTAATCATGGCTCTATGTAGTACTGTGCGCCTCCCATAGTCTGTTCTGGACTTGGGGATTGTGAAGAGACCTCCGGTGGTATGTCTTGTGGGGTATGCATGGGTGTCTGAGCTGTGTGCTATTCGCTTGAACAGACAGCTCTGTGCTTTCAACATGTCAATACCTCTTACAAATACAAGTAGTGATGAAGTCAATCTCTCCTCTACTTTGAGCCAGGAGAGACTGACATGCGTGCTATTGATGTTAGTTCTCCATATACATTTAAGGGCCAGCCGTGCTGCTCTGTTTTGGGCCAACTGTAATTTGCCTATGTCCCTCTCTGTGGCACTTGACCATATGACTGGGCAGTAGTCCAGGTGCGACAAAACTAGGGCTTGTAGGACCTTTGTTGATAGCGGTGTCAAGAAAACAGAATAGCGCTTTATTATGGACAGACCTCTCCCCATTTAAGCTACCGTTGAATCAAATATGTTTTGACCATGTCAGTTTACAATTCAGGGTTACACCGAGCAGTTTAATCTCCTCAACTAGCTCTATTTACATATTATTCAGTACAAGATTTAGTTGAAGTTTAGGGTTTTAGTGAATGATTTGTCCCAAATACAATGCTTTATTTTTGTAAAAAATATTTAGTACTAGCTTATTTCTTGCAACTCATTCTAAAACTGACTGCAGCTCTTTGTTAAGTGTTGCAGTGATTTCACTTGCTGTGGTATCTGACGTACATAATGTTGAGTCATCAGCATACGTAGACACACAGGCTTTACTCAGAGCCAGTGGTAGGTCATTAGTAAAGATTTTTTAAAAATAAGTGGCCTAGACAGCTGCCCTGGGGAATGCCTGACTCTACCTGGATTATGTTGGAGAGGTCTTCCATTAAAAGAACACCCTCTGTGTTCTGTTAGGCAGTTAACTCTCAATCCACAATATAGCAGGGGACGTAAAGCCATAACACATAAGGTTTTTCCAGCAGCAGATTATGATCGATAATGTCAAAAGCTGCACTGAAGTCTAACAAAACAGCTCCCACAATCTTTCTATTATCAATTTCTCTCAGCCAATCATCAGTCATTTGTGTAAGTGCCGTAGATGTTGAGTTCCTTTCCCTATAAGCGTGCTGAAAGTCAGTTGTTAATTGGTTTACTGTGTGCCAGAGACAGGAGAGAAAGCGAGACACCCCACATCGGGGGGCGGGGCCACTCTGGTCTTCTTATTGCTGGTCCCAGGGCGAGACATCTCACTGGCAAAAAATAATCTAGTAGAGCCAGCTGTTTTATGGAGGAACAGTGAGCATGACAGATATTATGGAACAGTGAGCATGACAGATATTATGGAACAGTGAGCATGACAGATATTATGGAACAGTGAGCATGACAGATATTATGGAACAGTGAGCATGACAGATATTATGGAACAGTGAGCATGACATATATTATGGAACAGTGAGCATAACAGATATTATGGAACAGTGAGCATGACAGATATTATGGAACAGTGAGCATGACAGATATTATGGAACAGTGAGCATGACAGATATTATGGAACAGTGAGCATGACAGATATTATGGAACAGTGAGCATGACAGATATTATGGAGGAACCGTGAGCATGACAGATATTATGGAGGAATGGTGAGAGAGGGAACGCCCACTTACACAGACATGAACCTTGATAATTTGTCTCTATGGTAAACGGCTCATTTATCTTATTTATCCACCATCTTTGTGTTTGCGTGGCTGTGTGTGTTTGCGTGGCTGTGTGTGTTTGCATGGCTGTGTGTGTTTGCGTGGCTGTGTGTGTTTGCATGGCTGTGTGTGTTTGCGTGGCTGTGTGTGTTTGCGTGGCTGTGTGTGTTTGCGTGGCTGTGTGTGTTTGCGTGGCTGTGTGTGTTTGCGTGGCTGTGTGTGTTTGCGTGGCTGTGTGTGTTTGCGTGGCTGTGTGTGTTTGCGTGGCTGTGTGTGTTTGCGTGGCTGTGTGTGTTTGCGTGGCTGTGTGTGTTTGCGTGGCTGTGTGTGTTTGCGTGGCTGTGTGTGTTTGCGTGGCTGTGTGTGTTTGCGTGGCTGTGTGTGTTTGCGTGGCTGTGTGTGTGTTGAGCAGCATGGCAGGGTGTTTCCAGACGGGTGTTGTGGTGTCAGGTGGAGCAGCTCAGAGGCCTGGTTCTCTGTCTGGAAGAGGAGATGACTACTGGAGACTGTTGTTTAGCTGGGACTTCTCTCTGCTACACCACGCAGATATACACACACACAGGACCAACCTGCTAGGACAGCTAAAGGTACACACACACACACAAACGTACATACACACACACACACACACACACACACACACACAAAGACACACACACACACAGACACACACACACGACCAACCTGCTAGGACAGCTAAAGGTACTCACTCACACACACACACACACACACACACACACACACACACACACACACACACACACAAACACAAACACGCACACACACACACACACACACACACACAAACACACACACAGGACCAACCTGCTAGTACAGCTAAAGGTACTCACACACACACACACACACAAACACGCACACACACACAAACACTCACTCAAGACCAACCTGTTAATACAGCTAAAGGTACATGTAGTGTACACAGTCAGGGTGATGCAACATGTTTAGTCTGAACTCATGCCTGAATGACAGTACGCTCTGATGTGGCCTTCGCTCTACCTGTTAGACTGTATTGGTGGATGTCATAGATCGGTGGTCACACACACACAGAGTCTTAGTTTCCCAGGAGAATCCAATACTTCCAGGGCCATAACCAGAGTCTGAGTTTCCCAGAAGAATCCAATACTTCCAGAGCCATAACCAGGGTCTGAGTTTCCCAGAAGAATCCAATACTTCCAGGGCCATAACCAGGGTCTGAGTTTCCCAGGAGAATCCAATACTTCCAGGGCCATAACCAGGGTCTGAGTTTCCCAGAAGAATCCAATACTTCCAGGGCCATAACCAGGGTCTTAGTTTCCCAGGAGAATCCAATACTTCCAGGGCCATAACCAGGGTCTGAGTTTCCCAGGAGAATCCAATACTTCCAGGGCCATAACCAGGGTCTGAGTTTCCCAGGAGAATCCAATACTTCCAGGGCCATAACCAGGGTCTGAGTTTCCCAGGAGAATCCAATACTTCCAGGGCCATAACCAGGGTCTGAGTTTTAAGAAAGTTGAAGCTCATTTACTGCATTTCTATACAGTTTAGAAACTCTAAAACGCTATATGTCCCCCGCCATTATCACCTTGGCTGCTGTAGCTTCCTTCAGCTCAGTCGATGTAAAAATTATCATTTAATACGTACAGAGGGATCTGTTAGCAGAAAAAAAGGATTTGAACAAAAAAAGTTAACAAATTAGTTTTGATTCTCAGAACATACTGTTTTGTAGTTTTACATCTGATTTCCTGTAGTTCTCCACACTTTGCCATAGAGTGGGGAGAATGTTAATACGATATCTGAGTGAGATTGACTAACAAAATCAATGGGGGCCCCCTGGAGGTCAGTGCACATGGATACGTGCCCTGCGTTCCCGGTCGGTAATTCGGCCATGATTACTGATATGTACCCTAGAGGTCAAAGTTCTGTTGACCTGAACATTCTGAAAATGTGTCTGATGGATAGTGGTGAATTTAAGCTTCCCAATGATATACAGTATGAGTGAGGGTATAAGTGAGCAACAACTTGTTGTGTACTGACATTGTTTGTCATAAGGGTGAAATCCCTGTGGGGGAAATCAATGAAATGGAGGGATGAAACACACGGAAGACTACCATTGCTGCTCTGCTAACACACAGAAGACTGCCTTCCTGCTCTGCTAACACACAGAAGGCTACCGTTGCTGCTCTGCTAACACACAGAAGGCTACCGTTGCTGCTCTGCTAACACACAGAAGTCTACCATTGCTGCTCTGCTAACACACAGAAGACTACCATTGCTGCTCTGCTAACACACAGAAGACTGCCATTGCTGCTCTGCTAACACACAGAAGTCTACCATTGCTGCTCTGCTAACACACAGAAGACTACCATTGCTGCTCTGCTAACACACAGAAGACTGCCATTGCTGCTCTGCTAACACACAGAAGACTACCATTGCTGCTCTGCTAACACACAGAAGACTGCCATTGCTGCTCTGCTAACACACAGAAGACTGCCATTGCTGCTCTGCTAACACACAGAAGACTGCCATTGCTGCTCTGCTAACACACAGAAGACTACCATTGCTGCTCTGCTAACACACAGAATACTGCCATTGCTGCTCTGCTAACACACAGAAGACTGCCATTGCTGCTCTGCTAACACACAGAAGACTGCCATTGCTGCTCTGCTAACACACAGAAGGCTGCCATTGCTGCTCTGCTAACACACAGAAGACTGCCATTGCTGCTCTGCTAACACACAGAAGACTACCATTGCTGCTCTGCTAACACACAGAAGGCTGCCATTGCTGCTCTGCTAACACACAGAAGACTGCCATTGCTGCTCTGCTAACACACAGAAGACTGCCATTGCTGCTCTGCTAACACACAGAAGATTGCCATTGCTGCTCTGCTAAAACACAGAAGACTGCCATTGCTGCTCTGCTAACACACAGAAGACTGCCATTGCTGCTCTGCTAACACACAGAAGACTGCCATTGCTGCTCTGCTAACACACAGAAGACTGCCATTGCTGCTCTGCTAACACACAGAAGACTGCCATTGCTGCTCTGCTAACACACAGAAGGCTGCCATTGCTGCTCTGCTAACACACATTTTCCAACTCTAGGGACATAGACCTTCAAAATAATCACTATGAGACATCGTCTGCCCAAGTGAGCCAAACGGCCCAAATTTGGGAGTCTGGCTCATTAGTTAACTTTGGGGGGGATGGTGACCTTCTAAAATATTGTTTAATATTATAGGGTAATATTATAATAATATAACTTTTTTACAGCAAACTCAGCTTATTGTCACCAAAAACATTGTTTTGTATGTAATGATGGTGATCCCTAATGTTGCTTAAAGGGGCCATCTGCGATTGCTACATCCATTTTTTGACTTTCAATTCATGATATACAGTGGGGCAAAAAAGTATTTAGTCAGCCACCAATTGTGCAAGTTCTCCCACTTAAAAAGATGAGAGAGGCCTGTAATTTTCATCATAGGTACACGTCAACTATGACAGACAAAATGAGAAAAAAAAAATCCAGAAAATCACATTGTAGGATTTTTAATGAATTTATTTGCATATTATGGTGGAAAATAAGTATTTGGTCAATAACAAAAGTTTCTCAATACTTTGTTATATACCCTTTGTTGGCAATGACACAGGTCAAACGTTTTCTGTAAGTCTTCACAAGGTTTTCACACACTGTTGCTGGTATTTTGGCCCATTCCTCCATGCAGATCTCCTATAGAGCAGTGATGTTTTGGGGCTGTCGCTTGGCAACACCCTCCAAAGATTTTCTATGGGGTTGAGATCTGGAGACTGGCTAGGCCACTCCAGGACCTTGAAATGCTTCTTACGAAGCCACTCCTTCATTGCCCGGGCGGTGTGTTTGGGATCATTGTCATGCTGAAAGACCCAGCCACGTTTCATCTTCAATGCCCTTGCTGATGGAAGGAGGTTTTCACTCAAAATCTCACGATACATGGCCCCATTCATTCTTTCCTTTACACGGATCAGTCGTCCTGGTCCCTTTGCAGAAAAACAGCCCCAAAGCATGATGTTTCCACCCCCATGCTTCACAGTAGGTATGGTGTTCTTTGGATGCAACTCAGCATTCTTTGTACTCCAAACACGACGAGTTGAGTTTTTACCAAAAAGTTCTATTTTGGTTTCATCTGACCATATGACATTCTCCCAATCCTCTTCTGGATCATCCAAATGCACTCTAGCAAACTTCAGACGGGCCTGGACATGTACTGGCTTAAGCAGGGGGACACATCTGGCACTGCAGGATTTGAGTCCCTGGCGGCGTAGTGTGTTACTGATGGTAGGCTTTGTTACTTTGGTCCCAGCTCTCTGAAGGTCATTCACTAGATCCCCCCGTGTGGTTCTGGGATTTTTGCTCACCGTTCTTGTGATCATTTTGACCCCACTGGGTGAGATCTTGCATGGAGCCCCAGATCGAGGGAGATTATCAGTGGTCTTGTATGTCTTCCATTTCCTAATAATTGCTCCCACAGTTGATTTCTTCAAACCAAGCTGCTTACCTATTGCAGATTCAGTCTTACCAGCCTGGTGCAGATCTACAATTTTGTTTCTGGTGTCCTTTGACAGCTCTTTGGTCTTGGCCATAGTGGAGTTTGGAGTGTGACTGTTTGAGGTTGTGGACAGGTGTATTTTATACTGATAACAAGTTCAAACAGGTGCCATTAATACAGGTAACGAGTGGAGGACAGAGGAGCCTCTTAAAGAAGAAGTTACAGGTCTGTGAGAGCCAGAAATCTTGCTTGTTTGTAGGTGACCAAATACTTATTTTCCACAATAATTTGCAAATAAATTCATTAAAATCCTACAATGTGATTTTCTGGATTTCTTTTTCTCAATTTGTCTGTCATAGTTGACGTGTACCTATGATGAAAATTACAGGCCTCTCTCATCTTTTTAAGTGGGAGAACTTGCACAATTGGTGGCTGACTAAATACTTTTTTCCCCCACTGTATAGCTATTGATTTATGGAGAGTATAATTGGTATAAACCTGGTAGTTTGGGTCCTGGATCCTGATTGGCTGAAACAGCATTTCAGCCGTGTGTATATCAGACAAATATACCGGGGATATGACCCAAAAATACTTTATTTTTGTGTTGGTAACCTAACAAATTTATAATAGCAATAACGCACCTCAGGGGTTTGTGGTATATGGCCAATATACCACACCACGTCAGGCCTCACTGCTTAATTAATGCCTCATGAGCTTAGTTCAACTGTGTAACCCTATCAGAACCCAAAATATAAACTTGTTTTACAACATTGCTTGTAAACAAGGTAATTGTAAACAAACACTGTATAGCCTCAAAACATGTTAAAAACTATGGTTACATTTCTCCAGCCCCATCCCTCAGCTATTAACCTGTCACGAACGTTGAGAGACGGGTCAGACCAAGGTGCAGCGTGAAAAGCGTACATGTTTATTTAACTCAATAAACAAAACAAGAAACAACGTAACGTGAAGTCCTCAGGCTAAACACATACCAGCCTAACACGGAACATAAACAAGATCCCACAACTAAGGTAGGCAAACAGGCTACTAAAGTATGATCCCCAATCAGAGACAACGAGCGACAGCTGCCTCTGATTGTGAATCACACCCGGCCAAACCTAGAAATACATATCTAGATCCTAAACATAGAAATTCTAACATAGATCCTCACGCCCTGACCAAACTAACTAAAGACGACCGGCCTCTCAAGGCCAGGGCGTGACATAACCGAAACAGTGGTGGGGTGATGGCTTTGTTGTTGTTTGAACTGCAGGTTGCACCTATAATGTATGCATTTATTTTTATTTAACCTTTATTTTGACAGGAAGTCAATGCTGAGACCAAGGTCTCTTTTCCAGATTAGTCCTGTATAGCACCACAATACATATCAAAATACAATAAACACATTAAACTACACATTCATATACACATTAAAATACACATTATTATACACAACAATACACGAAAAGCAAAACACAATCATAAAAAACAGACACATTCTTCTGTAAAAAGGTCCCCTAACAACCGTCTGAAATGGCCTAGAAGGCACCAAATTCCTCCAATTTTAAAGTATATTGTAGATCATTCCACACGTAAGGAGCATGGAAATTAAATGCTGATTTACCTAACTCTCTGGACACCAAAGGAGTCTCCAGAGTTAACCAACCCTGTGAACAGGTTTGATAACTTGTCATTTTAAATCTTAACAGTGATGTTAGGTAAGTCGGAAGTTTGTGGAGCAGGGCTTTGTAAACAAAAAGAGTGTAATGATGTGATCTACGTGTCTTCAAAGAGGTCCAGCCGACCTTTTGGTAAAGAACACAATGACGAGTAATAAAACTGTCTCTTGTGATAAAAAGAAGGTCGCTATGAAAAACAGAATCACGGGGTTTAGGAGGAGAGGCAGCTGCACTTTGATAAATAGTATCACCATAACAACAGGTAGAAAGGCTGATAAATAGTATCACCATAATCACCAATAGGTAGAAAGGCTGATAAATAGTATCACCATAACAACAGGTAGAAAGGCTGATAAATAGTATCACCATAATCAACAGGTAGAAAGGCTGATAAATAGTATCACCATAACAACAGGTAGAAAGGCTGATAAATAGTATCACCATAATCACCAATAGGTAGAAAGGCTGATAAATAGTATCACCATAACAACAGGTAGAAAGGCTGATAAATAGTATCACCATAACAACAGGTAGAAAGGCTGATAAATAGTATCACCATAACAACAGGTAGAAAGGCTGATAAATAGTATCACCATAATCAACAGGTAGAAAGGCTGATAAATAGTATCACCATAATCAACAACAGGTAGAAAGGCTGATAAATAGTATCACCATAATCAACGACAGGTAGAAAGGCTGATAAATAGTATCACCATAATCAACAACAGGTAGAAAGGCTGATAAATAGTATCACCATAATCAACAACAGGTAGAAAGGCTGATAAATAGTATCACCATAATCAACAACGGGTAGAAAGGCTGATTGTCACGCCCTGGCTCTGGGGACTCTTATATGTTGAGCCAGGGTGTGTAGGGTCTATGTTTTGTGTTCTATGTTCAGTTTCTAGTTCATGTGTTTTCTAGGTTGGCCGGGGTGGTTCTCAATCAGAGGCAACGAGAATCAGCTGTTGCTTGTTGTCTCTGATTGGGGACCATACTTAGGCAGCCTGTTGTGCACTTGTGTTTGGTGTGATCTTGTTCCGTGTTGGTTTGTGTTGTTAACCGAGGACTTCACGTTTCGTTGGGTTGTTTTGTATTTTGTATCGTGTTGCCAGTACACTATTAAAAAGATGTACGCATATCACGCTGCGCCTTGGTCCAATCATTATGACGATCAGGACAGAAGATCCCACCAATACAGGACCAAGCAGCGTGTCCAGGAGCAAACGCCGGAGGTAACGTTAGTGGATGTCCTCCTCGGTTGGGGGCAGATCACGGAGGACGGGGCTGCTGGAGGCAGATAAAGGGCGAGTTTGTGGACGAGGAGAGAAGGCCACCAGGTTACGGGGGCCATTGGTCAGTAGAGGGAAGGAGAGTGTAGAGGCACGGCGAGAGGTACTGAGGTGTGTTACCAGTCCGGTCCGGCCCGTTCCTGATCCCCACACAAGGCCAGTGGTGTGTGTTCCCAGTACGGTCCGGCCTGTTCCTGTCCTTCGCACCAAGCCTGTGATGCGCGTCGCCGGCCCGGCCTGTTCCTGCCGCTCGCACCAAGCCTGTGGTGCGCGTCGCCAGCCCGGCCCGGCCTGTTCCTGCCCCTCGCACCAAGCCAATGGTGCGCGTCGCCAGCCCGGCCCGGCCTGTTCCTGCCCCTCGCACCAAGCCAATGGTGCGCGTCGCCAGCCCGGCCCGGCCTGTTCCTGCTCCCCGCACCAAGCCTGTGGTGCGCTTCGTCAGCCCGGTCCGGCCCATTCCTGCTCCCCGCACCAAGCCAATGGTGCGCGTCGTCAGCCCGGCCCGGCCTGTTCCTGCTCCCCGCACCAAGCCAGTGGTGCGCGTCGCCAGCCCGGTCCGGCTCGTCCCTGCTCCCCGCACCAAGCCTGTGGTGCGCGTCGTCAGTCCGGCACAGCCCGTGCCTGTTTCACCGGTGCCTGGTCAGGTACCGGTCAGCTGCTCCACACCGGAGCCTAAGCAATCCGCTCCACCGATGTCCAGTCCAGCTCCAGCCAGCGGGGCCAGACCAGACCAGGGGCGCTACGGGGGGGTTGTTAGAGGGTGGTGGTCACGCCCGGAGCCGGATCCGCCTCCGAGGTGGAATGCCCACCCGGCCCCTCCCCTGTTGGGTTTATGTTGGCGCGGTCGCAGTCCGCGCCTTTGGGGGGGGGGGGTACTGTCACGCCCTGGCTCTGGGGTCTCTTATATGTTGAGCCAGGGTGTGTAGGATCTATATTTTGTGTTCTATGTTCAGTTTCTAGTTCATGTGTTTTCTAGGTTGGCCGGGGTGGTTCTCAATCAGAGGCAACGAGAATCAGCTGTTGCTTGTTGTCTCTGATTGGGAACCATACTTAGGCAGCCTGTTGTGCACTTGTGTTTGGTGGGATCTTGTTCCGTGTTGGTTTGTGTTGTTAACCGAGGACTTCACGTTTCGTTTGGTTGTTTTG
This sequence comes from Coregonus lavaretus, assembly GCF_964263955.1. Lineage (NCBI taxonomy): Eukaryota > Metazoa > Chordata > Actinopteri > Salmoniformes > Salmonidae > Coregonus > Coregonus lavaretus. The sequence goes on from NW_028157704.1 coordinate 360,574, forward strand.
TATTTTGTATCGTGTTGCCAGTACACTATTAAAAAAGATGTACGCATATCACGCTGCGCCTTGGTCCAATCATTATGACGATCGTGACACTGATAAATAGTATCACCATAATCAACAACCGGTAGAAAGGCTGATAAATAGTATCACCATAATCACCAACAGGTAGAAAGGCTGATAAATAGTATCACCATAATCACCAACAGGTAGAAAGGCTGATAAATAGTATCACCATAATCAACAACAGGTAGAAAGGCTGATAAATAGTATCACCATAACAACAGGTAGAAAGGCTGATAAATAGTATCACCACAATCACCAACAGGTAAAAAGGCTGATAAATAGTATCACCATAATCACCAACAGGTAGAAAGGCTGATAAATAGTATCACCATAATCACCAACAGGTAGAAAGGCTGATAAATAGTATCACCATAATCAACAACAGGTAGAAAGGCTGATAAATAGTATCACCATAATCAACAACAGGTAGAAAGGCTGATAAATAGTATCACCATAATCACCAACAGGTAGAAAGGCTGATAAATAGTATCACCATAACAACAGGTAGAAAGGCTGACTGCACAATCTGCTTCCTGCTGACTAGAGCGAGACCAGATATTAACTTTTTTTTTTTTTTTTTTTTTACAGAAACAATCGTAGTTTCTTAACAATCTCAGTCGTATGTTTTTGAAATGATAAATCATTGTCAATCCAAATACCAAAATATTTGTATGCAGGGACTCGTTCTATTATAGAACCATCCGGTGAGTAAAGATGTAATCCATTTTAGACAAGCTTACGAGAACTTGATTACAAAATGTATTTCGTTTTGCGCGTATTAAGTACAATTTTTTTAATCAGTAAGGGCTTCCTGCACAACTGCAAAATGGGACTGTTGCCTTGTCACAGCCAGGTCAGCAGCTGGGGCCATTCCGTACATAATAGTATCATCCGCTTATAGATGACATTTTAGAAATAGTGAAAAGAACAGGTCGTAGTATCGACCCCTGCGGAACACCTTCATGTACTTACATTTGACATTTTAGTCATTTAGCTCTTATCCAGAGCGACTGACAGTTAGTGAGTGCATACATTTTTCATACTGGCCCCCCCCGTGGGAATCGAACCCACAACCCTGGCGTTGCAAGCACCATGCTCTACCAACTGAGCTACAGGAGGCCCAACTTCAAGAAATTCAGACTTAACCCCATCAATCACGATGGCCTGAGTTCTGTCACTAGAATAGATAATCCGGAAACCATGAACAGGTGTCAGAGCTCAGGCCTATCGAGGACAACTTATTCAATAAAATAGCATGATCAACAGTATCAAAAGCTTTTGACAGGTCCACAAACAAAGCAGCACATTTCATTTTAGTGTCTAAAGCGTTGACAAGATCATTAACAACTAAAGTGGTTGCTGTAATAGTGCTATGGCCAGGCCTAAACCCTGATTGGTTTACATTCAAAATACATTTCTCAGTGGAAAAAAAGAGCGGAGTTGTACATTTACCAAGGATTCAAGAATCTTAGCTAGACAAGGAAGCCTTGAAATGGGGCGATAATTATTAAGATCACTACTATCCCCGCCCTTATGGAGTGGCAGCACAAGAGCTGATTTCCATACTTTTGGAATATTTCCTGATAACAATGTTAAATAAAACATTTGGGTTATTGAGCCAACAATAATGGGTGCTGCACACTGAAGCAGACCAGGATTCAATTGGTCGGCCTCAGTGGATTTATTGTTGTCTATTGCTATCAAAAGCATCCAGGACTTCTTTTTCTGTAAATAGCCTAAAAGAAAAGGTTTGAGTATAATTTCTCTGATCATTCAGCAAGTTTCCCCTATCAGCATCCAGCCCAATATCATTGTGAATAGGCTTAGAAGTTATTTTCAAATAAAATGGTGATTAAATGCATCAACGATGGCATTTTTTGTCTATAATTAGGCCCGTGTCTGAATTAATTTGTTGTGGCAGAGAGGAGGAAGAACCCTTTAGGAATTTGACAGTTTTCCAGAATTTAGCAGGGTTCCCATTATAATCCGAAAGAGCGGTTACATAATAATCAGATTTAGCCTTTCTGAATTGTCTTACACAATGATTCCTCAGTTGCTTAAAAGCTTGCCAGTCCAGGCCTAAGCCTGTGTTCCTGGCCTTGACCCAAGCGTCATCTCTTTTATGAATGACTTCTGATAATTCCGGAGTGTACCAGGCATTCAATCTACCTTTAACCCTTACATTTTGGAGGGATCATCCACAACAGTATTGAAGACATCTACAAAAAGGCTGAAAGCTAAATCAGGTTCAGGGATAGCTGAAATACAATCAAGGTCACTAAAATAAAGATAATGTAAAAAAACATGTTCACTGAAGTTCCTCTTTGTGATGACGTGAGGCTTCGATTTTTGAATTCTCGCATCTCTAACACAAACAGCTTGGGCAATGGTCACTAATATCTTGGGCGAAGACACCAGTAGAAACATATTTATCTGGTGTATTCGTTCAAATAAGATCAATCAGAGTTGACTTTTAAGGATCTCTAGGGTTGGGCCATGTAGGCTTAGTCACCAGCTGGGTTAGGTTTAGATCATTACACATGTCTTTTAGATTGTCTGAAGGCTGCATTTCCCAATCATAATTTAGGTCACCCAGGATAATAACTTCTGATTCAGTAAAAGAAGACAACAAGGTAGTTAACTCCTCGAGCGCACAAAGGTTAGCCGAGGGAGGACGGTAGACCCCTATAACAGTTATGGATACATTTTTCCCCAAACAAAGGCTTAAAGATAGTAGCAAAAAAAATTTAGCAAGGGAAATCAGCTCTGAACACATTATAACCGTCAATATTAATGTCCAGAATGTCCCCAGAGATCCAAGTTTCAGTCAATACCAGAATGTCCAGATTCGTCTGCATAGCCAAGATCTTGATGTAATCCAGTTTAGGAAGTAAGCTCGTAATGTTCAGATGCATCATCCCAAGGCCTTTTAAGATTTTTAGTCACATGGAGTCTCCAACTCAAACAGGCTACGTTCAATAGGCGGTTGCAGGCCCTGTCTGATGGTTGATATTGATATAGTTGGTATGGCTATAAGACTGCATAGAGCTCAGTGGAGGCTGCTGAGGGGAGAACGACTCACAATAATGTCTGGAACGGAACGAATGGAAACCATGTGTTTGTTGTATTTGATACCATTCCACTCCAGCCATTACCACGAGCCCGTCCTCCCTAATTAACCTCCTGTGATAGAACTGCCCCATTTGGCCTATCCCTATTAGTAATAAAGGAAATAGTAGAAATAGGTTGGCACCATAGGCCCTGAGGCCGCAGCCAATGGCAATATGAGGAACTCTCAGAGTAACCAATGATGGAATGTTCTAAACGGACTTACATGGGCTTTGGTTGCTATCGTGCATCAGTCCAAGCCCTTGAAAAGGGAAGCTGAGTAATAACTTAGACTCACTCATTAGTAACACATTGAATCTGTATTATGTCCAGGGTTGGGGTCAATTCCATTTCAATTCTAGTCACTTCAGAAAGTAAACCAAATTCCAATTCCAAATGTTCCTCATTGAAAAGCATCGGAGAGAATTGGAATTTCAGTGTACTTCCTGAATTGACTGGAATTTAAATGGATTATCTACTCATTAAAGTGCCTTCTATGCTGTAAGACAGGGAATAGCCTTTATCATATGATTGAGTCCTTTAGTTGTGTATTGTAGAGTTGAACCTAGAATTGGAATGAAATGATGCCACTTCCCTGTTTGCACATCGCCTAACTTGATCTGTATGTATCTGACCCGACTGAATACTGTTAGTGGCAAACACATACATTTGTTTTCCCTAATAAATAAAAAATGCTCTAGTCTCTTTGGGCTGTGTACGTACTCCATAAAATGGATAGTCTGAGATTTGGGCAATTAAACCCTTTTTCTACTTCCCCAGAGTCAGATGAACTCATGGATACCATTTTCATGTCTCTGCAAGCAGAGGATGTCAGACTCAGGATGAAAACAATTAGAATCTGGGGCAGGGGGATTTTTAAATATTGTGACAATAGAGAGGGAATAATGATCAAATATTTATTTGGAGCAATAACTGTTATAGGAAGGGAATGATAGCAAAAGTAACGGCGACCATCTTTGATCAGTAACTGTAAAATATTTTCTCAAATTGGAACAGTACTCCGTTATTACCCGAGTGGCGCAGTGGTCTAAGGCGCTGGTTCGAATCCAGGCTCTGTCGTAGCCGGCCACGCAATTGGCCCAGCGTCGTCCAGGGTAGGGGAGGGAATGGCCGGCAGGGGATGTAGCTCAGTTGGTAGAGCATGGCGTTTGCAACGCCAGGGTTGTGGGTTCTATAAAAAAATAATGTATGTGCTAACTGTAAGTCGCTCTGGATAAGAGCGTCTGCTAAATGACTAAAATGTAAAATGTAAATTACTCATTACCGCAAAAAGTAATGTTACTGTAACGTTACCCCAACACTGACCCACGTACGCGCACACACAGAAACAATCTGCTACTATTGCTAAAGGTACACACACAGAAACTATCTGCTAGTATTGCTAAAGGTACACACACAGAAACAATCTGCTAGTATTGCTAAAGGTACACACACACAGAAACTATCTGCTAGTATTGCTAAAGGTACACACACAGAAACTATCTGCTAGTATTGCTAAAGGTACACACACAGAAACTATCTGCTAGTATTGCTAAAGGTACACACACAGAAACTATCTGCTAGTATTGCTAAAGGTACACACACACACAGAAACTATCTGCTAGTATTGCTAAAGGTACACACACACACAGAAACTATCTGCTAGTATTGCTAAAGGTACACACACACACACACAGAAACTATCTGCTAGTATTGCTAAAGGTACACACACACACAGAAACTATCTGCTAGTATTGCTAAAGGTACACACACACACAGAAACTATCTGCTAGTATTGCTAAAGGTACACACACACACAGAAACTATCTGCTAGTATTGCTAAAGGTACACACACAGAAACTATCTGCTAGTATTGCTAAAGGTACACACACAGAAACTATCTGCTAGTATTGCTAAAGGTACACACACAGAAACAATCTGCTAGTATTGCTAAAGGTACACACACAGAAACGATCTGCTAGTATTGCTAAAGGTACACACACAGAAACTATCTGCTAGTGTTGCTAAAGGTACACACACAGAAACTACCTGCTAGTATTGCTAAAGGTACACACACATAAACTATCTGCTAGTATTGCTAAAGGTACACACACATAAACTATCTGCTAGTATTGCTAAAGGTACACACACAGAAACTATCTGCTAGTATTGCTAAAGGTACACACACAGAAACTATCTGCTAGTATTGCTAAAGGTACACACACAGAAACTATCTGCTAGTATTGCTAAAGGTACACACACATAAACTATCTGCTAGTATTGCTAAAGGTACACACACAGAAACAATCTGCTAGTATTGCTAAAGGTACACACACAGAAACTATCTGCTAGTATTGCTAAAGGTACACACACATAAACTATCTGCTAGTATTGCTAAAGGTACACACACAGAAACTATCTGCTACTATTGCTAAAGGTACACACACAGAAACTATCTGCTAGTATTGCTAAAGGTACACACACAGAAACTATCTGCTAGTATTGCTAAAGGTACACACACAGAAACTATCTGCTAGTATTGCTAAAGGTACACACACAGAAACTATCTGCTAGTATTGCTAAAGGTACACACACAGAAACTATCTGCTAGTATTGCTAAAGGTACACACACAGAAACTATCTGCTAGTAACGCTAAAGGTACACACACATAAACTATCTGCTACTATTGCTAAAGGTACACACACAGAAACTATCTGCTAATATTGCTAAAGGTACACACACAGAAACTATCTGCTAGTATTGCTAAAGGTACACACACAGAAACTATCTGCTAGTATTGCTAAAGGTACACACACAGAAACTATCTGCTACTATTGCTAAAGGTACACACACAGAAACTATCTGCTAGTATTGCTAAAGGTACACACACAGAAACTATCTGCTAGTATTGCTAAAGGTACACACACAGAAACTATCTGCTAGTATTGCTAAAGGTACACACACAGAAACTATCTGCTAGTATTGCTAAAGGTACACACACAGAAACAATCTGCTAGTGTTGCTAAAGGTGACAGAGAAACTATCTGCATTCACTCTACCTGTTAGACTGCATGGTTACACACACACACATTACACCACACCACACACACACACACACACATAACACCACACCACACAAAGACACACAGACACACACACACACACACACACACAGAAACAAACACACACAGAAACAAACACACACACACACACACACACACACACAGACACAGACACAGACACGCACACACACACTGTCATAGTTAGCCAAAGTATTTTTCACTTCTCCAAAAAAATACAACACTTCCCTGTTCTGTTCAGTGTGTGGTAACTATTCCAAATACAACACTCCTAGAACACACACACGAACACACACATCAACAAACACACCAACACACACATCAACACACGCAACAGTTAATGACAAACACACAAACGTGTTTTGAAGAAAACACGTTTGTGTGTTTGTCATTAATTGTTTTTATAGACATTGGGTCAGATTAGGGCTGTGGCGGTCATGAAATGTTGTCAGCCGGTGATTGTCAAGCAAATAACTGCCAGTCTCTCGGTAATTGACCGTTAATTAACATACCGGTAAACACATTTAGCATCTCCTGGCTTCCACGCTTAACCTACAAGCCACTGATGCAGACCTTTGCAACATCTACATTGAAAAAAGTCTAATAGATCCAGTTAATATAGCCTACACCATCACAATAAATCCGTTATTTATTTTAGACAGGTCTATAGAAACATGATATGAAGAAAATGTAGTCTATTTCAGAAGAACAGAATAGCATACTCTGAGTTGTCCTTATGTTAGGCCCTGATCTGGCTGTGCCATATGGCTGTGGGCTACACTAGTTCATTTAGCAAACAAGATTTGCTTAGAATTCCGTGGCATTATTTTTTATTATTTTATAGTATGAAGAATACAATTGAACATAGCTGAATAAAATAGAAAGGATATTTTCTCCAAATGATTTGAGGGAGTGAGCATATGTGGCTATTCTGTGTTGAGCGTTTAACAAAGAAACAGGTCCTCCTATATACTTAATTTAGAGTTATTTATGCAACTTTAGTTGTAATTCAAACGTTGGGCTATATGTTTAGATTTGTTATACATTCTATGGTATTGCTAAAAGTACACACACAGAAACAATCTGCTAGTATTGCTAAAGGTACACACACAGAAACAATCTGCTAGTATTGCTAAAGGTACACACACAGAAACAATCTGCTAGTATTGCTAAAGGTACACACACAGAAACAATCTGCTAGTATTGCTAAAGGTACACACACAGAAACAATCTGCTAGTATTGCTAAAGGTACACACACAGAAACAATCTGCTAGTATTGCTAAAGGTACACACACAGAAACAATCTGCTAGTATTGCTAAAGGTACACACACAGAAACAATCTGCTAGTATTGCTAAAGGTACACACACAGAAACAATCTGCTACTATTGCTAAAGGTACACACACATAAACTATCTGCTAGTATTGCTAAAGGTACACACACACAGAAACTATCTGCTAGTATTGCTAAAGGTACACACACACAGAAACTATCTGCTAGTATTGCTAAAGGTACACACACACAGAAACTATCTGCTAGTATTGCTAAAGGTACACACACAGAAACTATCTGCTAGTATTGCTAAAGGTACACACACAGAAACTATCTGCTAGTATTGCTAAAGGTACACACACAGAAGCTATCTGCTAGTATTGCTAAAGGTACACACACAGAAACTATCTGCTAGTATTGCTAAAGGTACACACACAGAAACTATCTGCTAGTATTGCTAAAGGCACACACACACACAGAAACTATCTGCTAGTATTGCTAAAGGTACACACACACACACAAACTATCTGCTAGTATTGCTAAAGGTACACACACACACAGAAACTATCTGCTAGTATTGCTAAAGGTACACACACACACAGAAACTATCTGCTAGTATTGCTAAAGGTACACACACACACAGAAACTATCTGCTAGTATTGCTAAAGGTACACACACACACAGAAACTATCTGCTAGTATTGCTAAAGGTACACACACAGAAATAATCTGCTAGTATTGCTAAAGGTACACACACAGAAACAATCTGCTAGTATTGCTAAAGGTACACACACAGAAACAATCTGCTAGTATTGCTAAAGGTACACACACAGAAACAATCTGCTACTATTGCTAAAGGTACACACACAGAAACAATCTGCTACTATTGCTAAAGGTACACACACAGAAACTATTTGCTAGTATTGCTAAAGGTACACACACACAGAAACTATCTGCTAGTATTGCTAAAGGTACACACACACAGAAACTATCTGCTAGTATTGCTAAAGGTACACACACACAGAAACTATCTGCTAGTATTGCTAAAGGTACACACACAGAAGCTATCTGCTAGTATTGCTAAAGGTACACACACAGAAACTATCTGCTAGTATTGCTAAAGGTACACACACAGAAACTATCTGCTAGTATTGCTAAAGGCACACACACACAGAAACTATCTGCTAGTATTGCTAAAGGTACACACACACACAGAAACTATCTGCTAGTATTGCTAAAGGTACACACACACACAGAAACTATCTGCTAGTATTGCTAAAGGTACACACACACACATAAACTATCTGCTAGTATTGCTAAAGGTACACACACACACAGAAACTATCTGCTAGTATTGCTAAAGGTACACACACACACATAAACTATCTGCTAGTATTGCTAAAGGTACACACACACACATAAACTATCTGCTAGTATTGCTAAAGGTACACACACACACACAGAAACTATCTGCTAGTATTGCTAAAGGTACACACACAGAAACTATCTGTTAGTATTGCTAAAGGTACACACACAGAAACTATCTGCTAGTATTGCTAAAGGTACACACACAGAAACTATCTGCTAGTATTGCTAAAGGTACACACACACAGAAACTATCTGCTAGTATTGCTAAAGGTACACACACACACACATAAACTATCTGCTAGTATTGCTAAAGGTACACACACACACACACACATAAACTATCTGCTAGTATTGCTAAAGGTACACACACAGAAACTATCTGTTAGTATTGCTAAAGGTACACACACAGAAACTATCTGCTAGTATTGCTAAAGGTACACACACACAGAAACTATCTGCTAGTATTGCTAAAGGTACACACACACAAAAACTATCTGCTAGTATTGCTAAAGGTACACACACACAGAAACTATCTGCTAGTATTGCTAAAGGTACACACACAGAAACTATCTGCTAGTATTGCTAAAGGTACACACACAGAAACTATCTGCTAGTATTGCTAAAGGTACACACACATAAACTATCTGCTAGTATTGCTAAAGGCACACACACACAGAAACTATCTGCTAGTATTGCTAAAGGTACACACACACACAGAAACTATCTGCTAGTATTGCTAAAGGTACACACACACACAGAAACTATCTGCTAGTATTGCTAAAGGTACACACACACACAGAAACTATCTGCTAGTATTGCTAAAGGTACACACACACACAGAAACTATCTGCTAGTATTGCTAAAGGTACACACACACACAGAAACTATCTGCTAGTATTGCTAAAGGTACACACACACACAGAAACTATCTGCTAGTATTGCTAAAGGTACACACACACACATAAACTATCTGCTAGTATTGCTAAAGGTACACACACACACACAGAAACTATCTGCTAGTATTGCTAAAGGTACACACACAGAAACTATCTGTTAGTATTGCTAAAGGTACACACACAGAAACTATCTGCTAGTATTGCTAAAGGTACACACACAGAAACTATCTGCTAGTATTGCTAAAGGTACACACACACAGAAACTATCTGCTAGTATTGCTAAAGGTACACACACACAGAAACTATCTGCTAGTATTGCTAAAGGTACACACACACAGAAACTATCTGCTAGTATTGCTAAAGGTACACACACAGAAACTATCTGCTAGTATTGCTAAAGGTACACACACAGAAACTATCTGCTAGTATTGCTAAAGGTACACACACAGAAGCTATCTGCTAGTATTGCTAAAGGTACACACACAGAAACTATCTGCTAGTATTGCTAAAGGTACACACACAGAAACTATCTGCTAGTATTGCTAAAGGCACACACACACACAGAAACTATCTGCTAGTATTGCTAAAGGTACACACACACACACAAACTATCTGCTAGTATTGCTAAAGGTACACACACACACAGAAACTATCTGCTAGTATTGCTAAAGGTACACACACACACAGAAACTATCTGCTAGTATTGCTAAAGGTACACACACACACAGAAACTATCTGCTAGTATTGCTAAAGGTACACACACACACAGAAACTATCTGCTAGTATTGCTAAAGGTACACACACATAAATAATCTGCTAGTATTGCTAAAGGTACACACACAGAAACAATCTGCTAGTATTGCTAAAGGTACACACACAGAAACAATCTGCTAGTATTGCTAAAGGTACACACACAGAAACAATCTGCTACTATTGCTAAAGGTACACACACAGAAACAATCTGCTACTATTGCTAAAGGTACACACACAGAAACTATTTGCTAGTATTGCTAAAGGTACACACACACAGAAACTATCTGCTAGTATTGCTAAAGGTACACACACACAGAAACTATCTGCTAGTATTGCTAAAGGTACACACACACAGAAACTATCTGCTAGTATTGCTAAAGGTACACACACAGAAGCTATCTGCTAGTATTGCTAAAGGTACACACACAGAAACTATCTGCTAGTATTGCTAAAGGTACACACACAGAAACTATCTGCTAGTATTGCTAAAGGCACACACACACAGAAACTATCTGCTAGTATTGCTAAAGGTACACACACACACAGAAACTATCTGCTAGTATTGCTAAAGGTACACACACACACAGAAACTATCTGCTAGTATTGCTAAAGGTACACACACACACATAAACTATCTGCTAGTATTGCTAAAGGTACACACACACACAGAAACTATCTGCTAGTATTGCTAAAGGTACACACACACACATAAACTATCTGCTAGTATTGCTAAAGGTACACACACACACATAAACTATCTGCTAGTATTGCTAAAGGTACACACACACACACAGAAACTATCTGCTAGTATTGCTAAAGGTACACACACAGAAACTATCTGTTAGTATTGCTAAAGGTACACACACAGAAACTATCTGCTAGTATTGCTAAAGGTACACACACAGAAACTATCTGCTAGTATTGCTAAAGGTACACACACACAGAAACTATCTGCTAGTATTGCTAAAGGTACACACACACACACATAAACTATCTGCTAGTATTGCTAAAGGTACACACACACACACACACATAAACTATCTGCTAGTATTGCTAAAGGTACACACACAGAAACTATCTGTTAGTATTGCTAAAGGTACACACACAGAAACTATCTGCTAGTATTGCTAAAGGTACACACACACAGAAACTATCTGCTAGTATTGCTAAAGGTACACACACACAAAAACTATCTGCTAGTATTGCTAAAGGTACACACACACAGAAACTATCTGCTAGTATTGCTAAAGGTACACACACAGAAACTATCTGCTAGTATTGCTAAAGGTACACACACAGAAACTATCTGCTAGTATTGCTAAAGGTACACACACATAAACTATCTGCTAGTATTGCTAAAGGCACACACACACAGAAACTATCTGCTAGTATTGCTAAAGGTACACACACACACAGAAACTATCTGCTAGTATTGCTAAAGGTACACACACACACAGAAACTATCTGCTAGTATTGCTAAAGGTACACACACACACAGAAACTATCTGCTAGTATTGCTAAAGGTACACACACACACAGAAACTATCTGCTAGTATTGCTAAAGGTACACACACACACAGAAACTATCTGCTAGTATTGCTAAAGGTACACACACACACAGAAACTATCTGCTAGTATTGCTAAAGGTACACACACACACATAAACTATCTGCTAGTATTGCTAAAGGTACACACACACACACAGAAACTATCTGCTAGTATTGCTAAAGGTACACACACAGAAACTATCTGTTAGTATTGCTAAAGGTACACACACAGAAACTATCTGCTAGTATTGCTAAAGGTACACACACAGAAACTATCTGCTAGTATTGCTAAAGGTACACACACACAGAAACTATCTGCTAGTATTGCTAAAGGTACACACACACACACATAAACTATCTGCTAGTATTGCTAAAGGTACACACACACACACACACATAAACTATCTGCTAGTATTGCTAAAGGTACACACACAGAAACTATCTGTTAGTATTGCTAAAGGTACACACACAGAAACTATCTGCTAGTATTGCTAAAGGTACACACACACAGAAACTATCTGCTAGTATTGCTAAAGGTACACACACACAGAAACTATCTGCTAGTATTGCTAAAGGTACACACACAGAAACTATCTGCTAGTATTGCTAAAGGTACACACACAGAAGCTATCTGCTAGTATTGCTAAAGGTACACACACAGAAACTATCTGCTAGTATTGCTAAAGGTACACACACAGAAACTATCTGCTAGTATTGCTAAAGGCACACACACACACAGAAACTATCTGCTAGTATTGCTAAAGGTACACACACAGAAACTATCTGCTAGTATTGCTAAAGGTACACACACAGAAACTATCTGCTAGTATTGCTAAATGCACACACACACACAGAAACTATCTGCTAGTATTGCTAAAGGTACACACACACACAGAAACTATCTGCTAGTATTGCTAAAGGTACACACACACACAGAAACTATCTGCTAGTATTGCTAAAGGTACACACACACACAGAAACTATCTGCTAGTATTGCTAAAGGTACACACACACACAGAAACTATCTGCTAGTATTGCTAAAGGTACACACACACACAGAAACTATCTGCTAGTATTGCTAAAGGTACACACACACACACAGAAACTATCTGCTAGTATTGCTAAAGGTACACACACAGAAACTATATGTTAGTATTGCTAAAGGTACACACACAGAAACTATCTGCTAGTATTGCTAAAGGTACACACACACAGAAACTATCTGCTAGTATTGCTAAAGGTACACACACACAGAAACTATCTGCTAGTATTGCTAAAGGTACACACACACATAAACTATCTGCTAGTATTGCTAAAGGTACACACACACACACAGAAACTATCTGCTAGTATTGCTAAAGGTACACACACACACACAGAAACGATCTGCTAGTATTGCTAAAGGTACACACACAGAAACTATCTGTTAGTATTGCTAAAGGTACACACACAGAAACTATCTGCTAGTATTGCTAAAGGTACACACACACAGAAACTATCTGCTAGTATTGCTAAAGGTACACACACACAGAAACTATCTGCTAGTATTGCTAAAGGTACACACACACAGAAACTATCTGCTAGTATTGCTAAAGGTACACACACAGAAACTATCTGCTAGTATTGCTAAAGGTACACACACAGAAACTATCTGCTAGTATTGCTAAAGGTACACACACAGAAGCTATCTGCTAGTATTGCTAAATGCACACACACACACAGAAACTATCTGCTAGTATTGCTAAAGGTACACACACACACAGAAACTATCTGCTAGTATTGCTAAAGGTACACACACACACAGAAACTATCTGCTAGTATTGCTAAAGGTACACACACACACAGAAACTATCTGCTAGTATTGCTAAAGGTACACACACACACAGAAACTATCTGCTAGTATTGCTAAAGGTACACACACACACATAAACTATCTGCTAGTATTGCTAAAGGTACACACACACACACAGAAACTATCTGCTAGTATTGCTAAAGGTACACACACAGAAACTATATGTTAGTATTGCTAAAGGTACACACACAGAAACTATCTGCTAGTATTGCTAAAGGTACACACACACATAAACTATCTGCTAGTATTGCTAAAGGTACACACACACAGAAACTATCTGCTAGTATTGCTAAAGGTACACACACACAGAAACTATCTGCTAGTATTGCTAAAGGTACACACACACACACTGAAACTATCTGCTAGTATTGCTAAAGGTACACACACACACACAGAAACGATCTGCTAGTATTGCTAAAGGTACACACACATAAATAATCTGCTAGTATTGCTAAAGGTACACACACAGAAACAATCTGCTAGTATTGCTAAAGGTACACACACAGAAACAATCTGCTAGTATTGCTAAAGGTACACACACAGAAACAATCTGCTACTATTGCTAAAGGTACACACACAGAAACAATCTGCTACTATTGCTAAAGGTACACACACAGAAACTATTTGCTAGTATTGCTAAAGGTACACACACACAGAAACTATCTGCTAGTATTGCTAAAGGTACACACACACAGAAACTATCTGCTAGTATTGCTAAAGGTACACACACACAGAAACTATCTGCTAGTATTGCTAAAGGTACACACACAGAAGCTATCTGCTAGTATTGCTAAAGGTACACACACAGAAACTATCTGCTAGTATTGCTAAAGGTACACACACAGAAACTATCTGCTAGTATTGCTAAAGGCACACACACACAGAAACTATCTGCTAGTATTGCTAAAGGTACACACACACACAGAAACTATCTGCTAGTATTGCTAAAGGTACACACACACACAGAAACTATCTGCTAGTATTGCTAAAGGTACACACACACACATAAACTATCTGCTAGTATTGCTAAAGGTACACACACACAGAAACGATCTGCTAGTATTGCTAAAGGTACACACACACACAGAAACTATCTGCTAGTATTGCTAAAGGTACACACACACACATAAACTATCTGCTAGTATTGCTAAAGGTACACACACACACACAGAAACTATCTGCTAGTATTGCTAAAGGTACACACACAGAAACTATCTGTTAGTATTGCTAAAGGTACACACACAGAAACTATCTGCTAGTATTGCTAAAGGTACACACACAGAAACTATCTGCTAGTATTGCTAAAGGTACACACACACAGAAACTATCTGCTAGTATTGCTAAAGGTACACACACACACATAAACTATCTGCTAGTATTGCTAAAGGTACACACACACACACACACATAAACTATCTGCTAGTATTGCTAAAGGTACACACACAGAAACTATCTGTTAGTATTGCTAAAGGTACACACACAGAAACTATCTGCTAGTATTGCTAAAGGTACACACACAGAAACTATCTGCTAGTATTGCTAAAGGTACACACACACAGAAACTATCTGCTAGTATTGCTAAAGGTACACACACACACACATAAACTATCTGCTAGTATTGCTAAAGGTACACACACACACACACATAAACTATCTGCTAGTATTGCTAAAGGTACACACACAGAAACTATCTGTTAGTATTGCTAAAGGTACACACACAGAAACTATCTGCTAGTATTGCTAAAGGTACACACACACATAAACTATCTGCTAGTATTGCTAAAGGTACACACACACAGAAACTATCTGCTAGTATTGCTAAAGGTACACACACACAGAAACTATCTGCTAGTATTGCTAAAGGTACACACACAGAAACTATCTGCTAGTATTGCTAAAGGTACACACACAGAAACTATCTGCTAGTATTGCTAAAGGTACACACACAGAAGCTATCTGCTAGTATTGCTAAAGGTACACACACAGAAACTATCTGCTAGTATTGCTAAAGGTACACACACAGAAACTATCTGCTAGTATTGCTAAAGGCACACACACACACAGAAACTATCTGCTAGTATTGCTAAAGGTACACACACAGAAACTATCTGCTAGTATTGCTAAAGGTACACACACAGAAACTATCTGCTAGTATTGCTAAATGCACACACACACACAGAAACTATCTGCTAGTATTGCTAAAGGTACACACACACACAGAAACTATCTGCTAGTATTGCTAAAGGTACACACACACACAGAAACTATCTGCTAGTATTGCTAAAGGTACACACACACACAGAAACTATCTGCTAGTATTGCTAAAGGTACACACACACACAGAAACTATCTGCTAGTATTGCTAAAGGTACACACACACACAGAAACTATCTGCTAGTATTGCTAAAGGTACACACACACACACAGAAACTATCTGCTAGTATTGCTAAAGGTACACACACAGAAACTATATGTTAGTATTGCTAAAGGTACACACACAGAAACTATCTGCTAGTATTGCTAAAGGTACACACACACAGAAACTATCTGCTAGTATTGCTAAAGGTACACACACACAGAAACTATCTGCTAGTATTGCTAAAGGTACACACACACATAAACTATCTGCTAGTATTGCTAAAGGTACACACACACACACAGAAACTATCTGCTAGTATTGCTAAAGGTACACACACACACACAGAAACTATCTGTTAGTATTGCTAAAGGTACACACACAGAAACTATCTGCTAGTATTGCTAAAGGTACACACACACAGAAACTATCTGCTAGTATTGCTAAAGGTACACACACACAGAAACTATCTGCTAGTATTGCTAAAGGTACACACACACAGAAACTATCTGCTAGTATTGCTAAAGGTACACACACAGAAACTATCTGCTAGTATTGCTAAAGGTACACACACAGAAACTATCTGCTAGTATTGCTAAAGGTACACACACAGAAGCTATCTGCTAGTATTGCTAAATGCACACACACACACAGAAACTATCTGCTAGTATTGCTAAAGGTACACACACACACAGAAACTATCTGCTAGTATTGCTAAAGGTACACACACACACAGAAACTATCTGCTAGTATTGCTAAAGGTACACACACACACAGAAACTATCTGCTAGTATTGCTAAAGGTACACACACACACAGAAACTATCTGCTAGTATTGCTAAAGGTACACACACACACAGAAACTATCTGCTAGTATTGCTAAAGGTACACACACACACACAGAAACTATCTGCTAGTATTGCTAAAGGTACACACACAGAAACTATATGTTAGTATTGCTAAAGGTACACACACAGAAACTATCTGCTAGTATTGCTAAAGGTACACACACACATAAACTATCTGCTAGTATTGCTAAAGGTACACACACACAGAAACTATCTGCTAGTATTGCTAAAGGTACACACACACAGAAACTATCTGCTAGTATTGCTAAAGGTACACACACACACACAGAAACTATCTGCTAGTATTGCTAAAGGTACACACACACACACAGAAACGATCTGCTAGTATTGCTAAAGGTACACACACATAAATAATCTGCTAGTATTGCTAAAGGTACACACACAGAAACAATCTGCTAGTATTGCTAAAGGTACACACACAGAAACAATCTGCTAGTATTGCTAAAGGTACACACACAGAAACAATCTGCTACTATTGCTAAAGGTACACACACAGAAACAATCTGCTACTATTGCTAAAGGTACACACACAGAAACTATTTGCTAGTATTGCTAAAGGTACACACACACAGAAACTATCTGCTAGTATTGCTAAAGGTACACACACACAGAAACTATCTGCTAGTATTGCTAAAGGTACACACACACAGAAACTATCTGCTAGTATTGCTAAAGGTACACACACAGAAGCTATCTGCTAGTATTGCTAAAGGTACACACACAGAAACTATCTGCTAGTATTGCTAAAGGTACACACACAGAAACTATCTGCTAGTATTGCTAAAGGCACACACACACAGAAACTATCTGCTAGTATTGCTAAAGGTACACACACACACAGAAACTATCTGCTAGTATTGCTAAAGGTACACACACACACAGAAACTATCTGCTAGTATTGCTAAAGGTACACACACACACATAAACTATCTGCTAGTATTGCTAAAGGTACACACACACACAGAAACGATCTGCTAGTATTGCTAAAGGTACACACACACACAGAAACTATCTGCTAGTATTGCTAAAGGTACACACACACACATAAACTATCTGCTAGTATTGCTAAAGGTACACACACACACACAGAAACTATCTGCTAGTATTGCTAAAGGTACACACACAGAAACTATCTGTTAGTATTGCTAAAGGTACACACACAGAAACTATCTGCTAGTATTGCTAAAGGTACACACACAGAAACTATCTGCTAGTATTGCTAAAGGTACACACACACAGAAACTATCTGCTAGTATTGCTAAAGGTACACACACACACACATAAACTATCTGCTAGTATTGCTAAAGGTACACACACACACACACACATAAACTATCTGCTAGTATTGCTAAAGGTACACACACAGAAACTATCTGTTAGTATTGCTAAAGGTACACACACAGAAACTATCTGCTAGTATTGCTAAAGGTACACACACACAGAAACTATCTGCTAGTATTGCTAAAGGTACACACACACAAAAACTATCTGCTAGTATTGCTAAAGGTACACACACACATAAACTATCTGCTAGTATTGCTAAAGGTACACACACAGAAACTATCTGCTAGTATTGCTAAAGGTACACACACAGAAACTATCTGCTAGTATTGCTAAAGGTACACACACATAAACTATCTGCTAGTATTGCTAAAGGCACACACACACAGAAACTATCTGCTAGTATTGCTAAAGGTACACACACACACAGAAACTATCTGCTAGTATTGCTAAAGGTACACACACACACAGAAACTATCTGCTAGTATTGCTAAAGGTACACACACACACAGAAACTATCTGCTAGTATTGCTAAAGGTACACACACACACAGAAACTATCTGCTAGTATTGCTAAAGGTACACACACACACAGAAACTATCTGCTAGTATTGCTAAAGGTACACACACACACAGAAACTATCTGCTAGTATTGCTAAAGGTACACACACACACATAAACTATCTGCTAGTATTGCTAAAGGTACACACACACACACAGAAACTATCTGCTAGTATTGCTAAAGGTACACACACAGAAACTATCTGTTAGTATTGCTAAAGGTACACACACAGAAACTATCTGCTAGTATTGCTAAAGGTACACACACAGAAACTATCTGCTAGTATTGCTAAAGGTACACACACACAGAAACTATCTGCTAGTATTGCTAAAGGTACACACACACACACATAAACTATCTGCTAGTATTGCTAAAGGTACACACACACACACACATAAACTATCTGCTAGTATTGCTAAAGGTACACACACAGAAACTATCTGTTAGTATTGCTAAAGGTACACACACAGAAACTATCTGCTAGTATTGCTAAAGGTACACACACACAGAAACTATCTGCTAGTATTGCTAAAGGTACACACACACAGAAACTATCTGCTAGTATTGCTAAAGGTACACACACACAGAAACTATCTGCTAGTATTGCTAAAGGTACACACACAGAAACTATCTGCTAGTATTGCTAAAGGTACACACACAGAAACTATCTGCTAGTATTGCTAAAGGTACACACACAGAAGCTATCTGCTAGTATTGCTAAAGGTACACACACAGAAACTATCTGCTAGTATTGCTAAAGGTACACACACAGAAACTATCTGCTAGTATTGCTAAAGGCACACACACACACAGAAACTATCTGCTAGTATTGCTAAAGGTACACACACAGAAACTATCTGCTAGTATTGCTAAAGGTACACACACAGAAACTATCTGCTAGTATTGCTAAATGCACACACACACACAGAAACTATCTGCTAGTATTGCTAAAGGTACACACACACACAGAAACTATCTGCTAGTATTGCTAAAGGTACACACACACACAGAAACTATCTGCTAGTATTGCTAAAGGTACACACACACACAGAAACTATCTGCTAGTATTGCTAAAGGTACACACACACACAGAAACTATCTGCTAGTATTGCTAAAGGTACACACACACACAGAAACTATCTGCTAGTATTGCTAAAGGTACACACACACACACAGAAACTATCTGCTAGTATTGCTAAAGGTACACACACAGAAACTATATGTTAGTATTGCTAAAGGTACACACACAGAAACTATCTGCTAGTATTGCTAAAGGTACACACACACAGAAACTATCTGCTAGTATTGCTAAAGGTACACACACACAGAAACTATCTGCTAGTATTGCTAAAGGTACACACACACATAAACTATCTGCTAGTATTGCTAAAGGTACACACACACACACAGAAACTATCTGCTAGTATTGCTAAAGGTACACACACACACACAGAAACGATCTGCTAGTATTGCTAAAGGTACACACACAGAAACTATCTGTTAGTATTGCTAAAGGTACACACACAGAAACTATCTGCTAGTATTGCTAAAGGTACACACACACAGAAACTATCTGCTAGTATTGCTAAAGGTACACACACACAGAAACTATCTGCTAGTATTGCTAAAGGTACACACACACAGAAACTATCTGCTAGTATTGCTAAAGGTACACACACAGAAACTATCTGCTAGTATTGCTAAAGGTACACACACAGAAACTATCTGCTAGTATTGCTAAAGGTACACACACAGAAGCTATCTGCTAGTATTGCTAAATGCACACACACACACAGAAACTATCTGCTAGTATTGCTAAAGGTACACACACACACATAAACTATCTGCTAGTATTGCTAAAGGTACACACACACACAGAAACTATCTGCTAGTATTGCTAAAGGTACACACACACACAGAAACTATCTGCTAGTATTGCTAAAGGTACACACACACACAGAAACTATCTGCTAGTATTGCTAAAGGTACACACACACACAGAAACTATCTGCTAGTATTGCTAAAGGTACACACACACACACAGAAACTATCTGCTAGTATTGCTAAAGGTACACACACACACACAGAAACTATCTGCTAGTATTGCTAAAGGTACACACACAGAAACTATCTGTTAGTATTGCTAAAGGTACACACACAGAAACTATCTGCTAGTATTGCTAAAGGTACACACACAGAAACTATCTGCTAGTATTGCTAAAGGTACACACACACAGAAACTATCTGCTAGTATTGCTAAAGGTACACACACACACACATAAACTATCTGCTAGTATTGCTAAAGGTACACACACACACACACATAAACTATCTGCTAGTATTGCTAAAGGTACACACACAGAAACTATCTGTTAGTATTGCTAAAGGTACACACACAGAAACTATCTGCTAGTATTGCTAAAGGTACACACACACAGAAACTATCTGCTAGTATTGCTAAAGGTACACACACACAGAAACTATCTGCTAGTATTGCTAAAGGTACACACACACAGAAACTATCTGCTAGTATTGCTAAAGGTACACACACAGAAACTATCTGCTAGTATTGCTAAAGGTACACACACAGAAACTATCTGCTAGTATTGCTAAAGGTACACACACAGAAGCTATCTGCTAGTATTGCTAAAGGTACACACACAGAAACTATCTGCTAGTATTGCTAAAGGTACACACACAGAAACTATCTGCTAGTATTGCTAAAGGCACACACACACACAGAAACTATCTGCTAGTATTGCTAAAGGTACACACACAGAAACTATCTGCTAGTATTGCTAAAGGTACACACACAGAAACTATCTGCTAGTATTGCTAAATGCACACACACACACAGAAACTATCTGCTAGTATTGCTAAAGGTACACACACACACAGAAACTATCTGCTAGTATTGCTAAAGGTACACACACACACATAAACTATCTGCTAGTATTGCTAAAGGTACACACACACACAGAAACTATCTGCTAGTATTGCTAAAGGTACACACACACACAGAAACTATCTGCTAGTATTGCTAAAGGTACACACACACACAGAAACTATCTGCTAGTATTGCTAAAGGTACACACACACACACAGAAACTATCTGCTAGTATTGCTAAAGGTACACACACAGAAACTATATGTTAGTATTGCTAAAGGTACACACACAGAAACTATCTGCTAGTATTGCTAAAGGTACACACACACAGAAACTATCTGCTAGTATTGCTAAAGGTACACACACACAGAAACTATCTGCTAGTATTGCTAAAGGTACACACACACATAAACTATCTGCTAGTATTGCTAAAGGTACACACACACACACAGAAACTATCTGCTAGTATTGCTAAAGGTACACACACACACACAGAAACGATCTGCTAGTATTGCTAAAGGTACACACACAGAAACTATCTGTTAGTATTGCTAAAGGTACACACACAGAAACTATCTGCTAGTATTGCTAAAGGTACACACACACAGAAACTATCTGCTAGTATTGCTAAAGGTACACACACACAGAAACTATCTGCTAGTATTGCTAAAGGTACACACACACAGAAACTATCTGCTAGTATTGCTAAAGGTACACACACAGAAACTATCTGCTAGTATTGCTAAAGGTACACACACAGAAACTATCTGCTAGTATTGCTAAAGGTACACACACAGAAGCTATCTGCTAGTATTGCTAAATGCACACACACACACAGAAACTATCTGCTAGTATTGCTAAAGGTACACACACACACATAAACTATCTGCTAGTATTGCTAAAGGTACACACACACACAGAAACTATCTGCTAGTATTGCTAAAGGTACACACACACACAGAAACTATCTGCTAGTATTGCTAAAGGTACACACACACACAGAAACTATCTGCTAGTATTGCTAAAGGTACACACACACACAGAAACTATCTGCTAGTATTGCTAAAGGTACACACACACACACAGAAACTATCTGCTAGTATTGCTAAAGGTACACACACAGAAACTATATGTTAGTATTGCTAAAGGTACACACACAGAAACTATCTGCTAGTATTGCTAAAGGTACACACACACATAAACTATCTGCTAGTATTGCTAAAGGTACACACACACAGAAACTATCTGCTAGTATTGCTAAAGGTACACACACACAGAAACTATCTGCTAGTATTGCTAAAGGTACACACACACACACAGAAACTATCTGCTAGTATTGCTAAAGGTACACACACACACACAGAAACGATCTGCTAGTATTGCTAAAGGTACACACACAGAAACTATCTGTTAGTATTGCTAAAGGTACACACACAGAAACTATCTGCTAGTATTGCTAAAGGTACACACACACAGAAACTATCTGCTAGTATTGCTAAAGGTACACACACACAGAAACTATCTGCTAGTATTGCTAAAGGTACACACACACAGAAACTATCTGCTAGTATTGCTAAAGGTACACACACAGAAACTATCTGCTAGTATTGCTAAAGGTACACACACAGAAACTATCTGCTAGTATTGCTAAAGGTACACACACAGAAACTATCTGCTAGTATTGCTAAAGGTACACACACAGAAACTATCTGCTAGTATTGCTAAAGGCACACACACACACATAAACTATCTGCTAGTATTGCTAAAGGTACACACACACACAGAAACTATCTGCTAGTATTGCTAAAGGTACACACACACACAGAAACTATCTGCTAGTATTGCTAAAGGTACACACACACACAGAAACTATCTGCTAGTATTGCTAAAGGTACACACACACACAGAAACTATCTGCTAGTATTGCTAAAGGTACACACACACACACATAAACTATCTGCTAGTATTGCTAAAGGTACACACACACACACAGAAACTATCTGCTAGTATTGCTAAAGGTACACACACAGAAACGATCTGTTAGTATTGCTAAAGGTACACACACAGAAACTATCTGCTAGTATTGCTAAAGGTACACACACAGAAACTATCTGCTAGTATTGCTAAATGTACACACACAGAAACTATCTGCTAGTATTGCTAAAGGTACACACACAGAAACTATCTGCTAGTATTGCTAAAGGTACACACACATAAACTATCTGCTAGTATTGCTAAAGGTACACACACAGAAACTATCTGCTAGTATTGCTAAAGGTACACACACATAAACTATCTGCTAGTATTGCTAAAGGTACACACACAGAAACTACCTGCTAGTATTGCTAAAGGTACACACACAGAAACTATCTGCTAGTATTGCTAAAGGTACACACACAGAAACTATCTGCTAGTATTGCTAAAGGTACACACAGAAACTATCTGCTAGTATTGCTAAAGGTACACACACAGAAACTATCTGCTAGTATTGCTAAAGGTACACACACAGAAACTATCTGCTAGTATTGCTAAAGGTACACACACAGAAACAATCTGCTAGTGTTGCTAAAGGTACACAGAAACTATCTGCATTCACTCTACCTGTTAGACTGCATGGTTACACACACACACACACACATTACACCACACCACACACACACACACACACATAACACCACACCACACAAAGACACACAGACACACACACACACACACAGAAACAAACACACACAGAAACAAACACACACACACACACACACACAGACACAGACACAGACACGCACACACACACTGTCATAGTTAGCCAAAGTATTTTTCACTTCTCCAAAAAAATACAACACTTCCCTGTTCTGTTCAGTGTGTGGTAACTATTCCAAATACAACACTCCTAGAACACACACACGAACACACACATCAACAAACACACCAACAAACACACCAACACACGCAACAGTTAATGACAAACACACAAGTTTGTGTGTTTGTCATTAATTGTTTTATAGACATTGGGTCAGATTAGGGCTGTGGCGGTCATGAAATGTTGTCAGCCGGTGATTGTCAAGCAAATAACTGCCAGTCTCTCGGTAATTGACCGTTAATTAACATACCGGTAAACACATTTAGCATCTCCTGGCTTCCACACTTAACCTACAAGCCACTGATGCAGACCTTTGCAACATCTACATTGAAAAAAGTCTAATAGATCCAGTTAATATAGCCTACACCATCACAATAAATCCGTTATTTATTTTAGACAGGTCTATAGAAACATGATATGAAGAAAATGTAGTCTATTTCAGAAGAACAGAATAGCATACTCTGAGTTGTCCTTATGTTAGGCCCTGATCTGGCTGTGCCATATGGCTGTGGGCTACACTAGTTCATTTAGCAAACAAGATTTGCTTAGAATTCCGTGGCATTATTTTTTATTATTTTATAGTATGAAGAATACAATTGAACATAGCTGAATAAAATAGAAAGGATATTTTCTCCAAATGATTTGAGGGAGTGAGCATATGTGGCTATTCTGTGTTGAGCGTTTAACAAAGAAACAGGTCCTCCTATATACTTAATTTAGAGTTATTTATGCAACTTTAGTTGTAATTCAAACGTTGGGCTATATGTTTAGATTTGTTATACATTCTATGGTATTGCTAAAAGTACACACACAGAAACAATCTGCTAGTATTGCTAAAGGTACACACACAGAAACAATCTGCTAGTATTGCTAAAGGTACACACACAGAAACAATCTGCTAGTATTGCTAAAGGTACACACACAGAAACAATCTGCTAGTATTTCTAAAGGTACACACACAGAAACAATCTGCTAGTATTGCTAAAGGTACACACACAGAAACAATCTGCTAGTATTGCTAAAGGTACACACACAGAAACAATCTGCTAGTATTGCTAAAGGTACACACACAGAAACAATCTGCTAGTATTGCTAAAGGTACACACACAGAAACAATCTGCTACTATTGCTAAAGGTACACACACAGAAACTATCTGCTAGTATTGCTAAAGGTACACACACACAGAAACTATCTGCTAGTATTGCTAAAGGTACACACACACAGAAACTATCTGCTAGTATTGCTAAAGGTACACACACACAGAAACTATCTGCTAGTATTGCTAAAGGTACACACACAGAAACTATCTGCTAGTATTGCTAAAGGTACACACACAGAAACTATCTGCTAGTATTGCTAAAGGTACACACACAGAAGCTATCTGCTAGTATTGCTAAAGGTACACACACAGAAACTATCTGCTAGTATTGCTAAAGGTACACACACAGAAACTATCTGCTAGTATTGCTAAAGGTACACACACAGAAACTATCTGCTAGTATTGCTAAAGGTACACACACAGAAGCTATCTGCTAGTATTGCTAAAGGTACACACACAGAAACTATCTGCTAGTATTGCTAAAGGTACACACACAGAAACTATCTGCTAGTATTGCTAAAGGCACACACACACACAGAAACTATCTGCTAGTATTGCTAAAGGTACACACACACACAGAAACTATCTGCTAGTATTGCTAAAGGTACACACACACAGAAACTATCTGCTAGTATTGCTAAAGGTACACACACACACATAAACTATCTGCTAGTATTGCTAAAGGTACACACACAGAAACAATCTGCTAGTATTGCTAAAGGTACACACACAGAAACAATCTGCTAGTATTGCTAAAGGTACACACACAGAAACAATCTGCTAGTATTGCTAAAGGTACACACACAGAAACAATCTGCTACTATTGCTAAAGGTACACACACAGAAACAATCTGCTACTATTGCTAAAGGTACACACACAGAAACTATTTGCTAGTATTGCTAAAGGTACACACACACAGAAACTATCTGCTAGTATTGCTAAAGGTACACACACACAGAAACTATCTGCTAGTATTGCTAAAGGTACACACACACAGAAACTATCTGCTAGTATTGCTAAAGGTACACACACAGAAGCTATCTGCTAGTATTGCTAAAGGTACACACACAGAAACTATCTGCTAGTATTGCTAAAGGTACACACACAGAAACTATCTGCTAGTATTGCTAAAGGCACACACACACAGAAACTATCTGCTAGTATTGCTAAAGGTACACACACACACACAGAAACTATCTGCTAGTATTGCTAAAGGTACACACACAGAAACTATCTGTTAGTATTGCTAAAGGTACACACATAGAAACTATCTGCTAGTATTGCTAAAGGTACACACACACAGAAACTATCTGCTAGTATTGCTAAAGGTACACACACACAGAAACTATCTGCTAGTATTGCTAAAGGTACACACACACAGAAACTATCTGCTAGTATTGCTAAAGGTACACACACACACACAGAAACTATCTGCTAGTATTGCTAAAGGTACACACACACACACAGAAACGATCTGCTAGTATTGCTAAAGGTACACACACACACACAGAAACGATCTGCTAGTATTGCTAAAGGTACACACACAGAAACTATCTGTTAGTATTGCTAAAGGTACACACACAGAAACTATCTGCTAGTATTGCTAAAGGTACACACACACAGAAACTATCTGCTAGTATTGCTAAAGGTACACACACACAGAAACTATCTGCTAGTATTGCTAAAGGTACACACACACAGAAACTATCTGCTAGTATTGCTAAAGGTACACACACAGAAACTATCTGCTAGTATTGCTAAAGGTACACACACAGAAACTATCTGCTAGTATTGCTAAAGGTACACACACAGAAGCTATCTGCTAGTATTGCTAAATGCACACACACACACAGAAACTATCTGCTAGTATTGCTAAAGGTACACACACACACAGAAAATATCTGCTAGTATTGCTAAAGGTACACACACACACAGAAACTATCTGCTAGTATTGCTAAAGGTACACACACACACAGAAACTATCTGCTAGTATTGCTAAAGGTACACACACACACATAAACTATCTGCTAGTATTGCTAAAGGTACACACACACACAGAAACTATCTGCTAGTATTGCTAAAGGTACACACACACACACAGAAACTATCTGCTAGTATTGCTAAAGGTACACACACAGAAACTATATGTTAATATTGCTAAAGGTACACACACAGAAACTATCTGCTAGTATTGCTAAAGGTACACACACACAGAAACTATCTGCTAGTATTGCTAAAGGTACACACACACAGAAACTATCTGCTAGTATTGCTAAAGGTACACACACACAGAAACTATCTGCTAGTATTGCTAAAGGTACACACACACACAGAAACTATCTGCTAGTATTGCTAAAGGTACACACACAGAAGCTATCTGCTAGTATTGCTAAAGGTACACACACAGAAACTATCTGCTAGTATTGCTAAAGGTACACACACAGAAACTATCTGCTAGTATTGCTAAAGGCACACACACACACAGAAACTATCTGCTAGTATTGCTAAAGGTACACACACACACACAAACTATCTGCTAGTATTGCTAAAGGTACACACACACACAGAAACTATCTGCTAGTATTGCTAAATGTACACACACACACAGAAACTATCTGCTAGTATTGCTAAAGGTACACACACACAGAAACTATCTGCTAGTATTGCTAAAGGTACACACACACACAGAAACTATCTGCTAGTATTGCTAAAGGTACACACACAGAAACAATCTGCTAGTATTGCTAAAGGTACACACACAGAAACAATCTGCTAGTATTGCTAAAGGTACACACACAGAAACAATCTGCTAGTATTGCTAAAGGTACACACACAGAAACAATCTGCTACTATTGCTAAAGGTACACACACAGAAACAATCTGCTACTATTGCTAAAGGTACACACACAGAAACTATTTGCTAGTATTGCTAAAGGTACACACACACAGAAACTATCTGCTAGTATTGCTAAAGGTACACACACACAGAAACTATCTGCTAGTATTGCTAAAGGTACACACACACAGAAACTATCTGCTAGTATTGCTAAAGGTACACACACAGAAGCTATCTGCTAGTATTGCTAAAGGTACACACACAGAAACTATCTGCTAGTATTGCTAAAGGTACACACACAGAAACTATCTGCTAGTATTGCTAAAGGCACACACACACAGAAACTATCTGCTAGTATTGCTAAAGGTACACACACACACAGAAACTATCTGCTAGTATTGCTAAAGGTACACACACACACAGAAACTATCTGCTAGTATTGCTAAAGGTACACACACACACAGAAACTATCTGCTAGTATTGCTAAAGGTACACACACACACAGAAACTATCTGCTAGTATTGCTAAAGGTACACACACACACAGAAACTATCTGCTAGTATTGCTAAAGGTACACACACACACAGAAACTATCTGCTAGTATTGCTAAAGGTACACACACAGAAACAATCTGCTAGTATTGCTAAAGGTACACACACAGAAACAATCTGCTAGTATTGCTAAAGGTACACACACAGAAACAATCTGCTAGTATTGCTAAAGGTACACACACAGAAACAATCTGCTACTATTGCTAAAGGTACACACACAGAAACAATCTGCTACTATTGCTAAAGGTACACACACAGAAACTATTTGCTAGTATTGCTAAAGGTACACACACACAGAAACTATCTGCTAGTATTGCTAAAGGTACACACACACAGAAACTATCTGCTAGTATTGCTAAAGGTACACACACACAGAAACTATCTGCTAGTATTGCTAAAGGTACACACACAGAAGCTATCTGCTAGTATTGCTAAAGGTACACACACAGAAACTATCTGCTAGTATTGCTAAAGGTACACACACAGAAACTATCTGCTAGTATTGCTAAAGGCACACACACACAGAAACTATCTGCTAGTATTGCTAAAGGTACACACACACACAGAAACTATCTGCTAGTATTGCTAAAGGTACACACACACACAGAAACTATCTGCTAGTATTGCTAAAGGTACACACACACACAGAAACTATCTGCTAGTATTGCTAAAGGTACACACACACACAGAAACTATCTGCTAGTATTGCTAAAGGTACACACACACACAGAAACTATCTGCTAGTATTGCTAAAGGTACACACACACACAGAAACTATCTGCTAGTATTGCTAAAGGTACACACACACACACAGAAACTATCTGCTAGTATTGCTAAAGGTACACACACAGAAACTATCTGTTAGTATTGCTAAAGGTACACACACAGAAACTATCTGCTAGTATTGCTAAAGGTACACACACACAGAAACTATCTGCTAGTATTGCTAAAGGTACACACACACAGAAACTATCTGCTAGTATTGCTAAAGGTACACACACACAGAAACTATATGCTAGTATTGCTAAAGGTACACACACACACACAGAAACTATCTGCTAGTATTGCTAAAGGTACACACACACACACAGAAACGATCTGCTAGTATTGCTAAAGGTACACACACACACACAGAAACGATCTGCTAGTATTGCTAAAGGTACACACACAGAAACTATCTGTTAGTATTGCTAAAGGTACACACACAGAAACTATCTGCTAGTATTGCTAAAGGTACACACACACAGAAACTATCTGCTAGTATTGCTAAAGGTACACACACACAGAAACTATCTGCTAGTATTGCTAAAGGTACACACACACAGAAACTATCTGCTAGTATTGCTAAAGGTACACACACAGAAACTATCTGCTAGTATTGCTAAAGGTACACACACAGAAACTATCTGCTAGTATTGCTAAAGGTACACACACAGAAGCTATCTGCTAGTATTGCTAAATGCACACACACACACAGAAACTATCTGCTAGTATTGCTAAAGGTACACACACACACAGAAACTATCTGCTAGTATTGCTAAAGGTACACACACACACAGAAACTATCTGCTAGTATTGCTAAAGGTACACACACACACAGAAACTATCTGCTAGTATTGCTAAAGGTACACACACACACAGAAACTATCTGCTAGTATTGCTAAAGGTACACACACACACAGAAACTATCTGCTAGTATTGCTAAAGGTACACACACACACACAGAAACTATCTGCTAGTATTGCTAAAGGTACACACACAGAAACTATATGTTAGTATTGCTAAAGGTACACACACAGAAACTATCTGCTAGTATTGCTAAAGGTACACACACACAGAAACTATCTGCTAGTATTGCTAAAGGTACACACACACAGAAACTATCTGCTAGTATTGCTAAAGGTACACACACACAGAAACTATCTGCTAGTATTGCTAAAGGTACACACACAGAAACTATCTGCTAGTATTGCTAAAGGTACACACACAGAAACTATCTGCTAGTATTGCTAAAGGTACACACACAGAAGCTATCTGCTAGTATTGCTAAAGGTACACACACAGAAACTATCTGCTAGTATTGCTAAAGGTACACACACAGAAACTATCTGCTAGTATTGCTACAGGCACACACACACACAGAAACTATCTGCTAGTATTGCTAAAGGTACACACACACACACAAACTATCTGCTAGTATTGCTAAAGGTACACACACACACAGAAACTATCTGCTAGTATTGCTAAAGGTACACACACACACAGAAACTATCTGCTAGTATTGCTAAAGGTACACACACACAGAAACTATCTGCTAGTATTGCTAAAGGTACACACACACACAGAAACTATCTGCTAGTATTGCTAAAGGTACACACACAGAAACAATCTGCTAGTATTGCTAAAGGTACACACACAGAAACAATCTGCTAGTATTGCTAAAGGTACACACACAGAAACAATCTGCTAGTATTGCTAAAGGTACACACACAGAAACAATCTGCTACTATTGCTAAAGGTACACACACAGAAACAATCTGCTACTATTGCTAAAGGTACACACACAGAAACTATTTGCTAGTATTGCTAAAGGTACACACACACAGAAACTATCTGCTAGTATTGCTAAAGGTACACACACACAGAAACTATCTGCTAGTATTGCTAAAGGTACACACACACAGAAACTATCTGCTAGTATTGCTAAAGGTACACACACAGAAGCTATCTGCTAGTATTGCTAAAGGTACACACACAGAAACTATCTGCTAGTATTGCTAAAGGTACACACACAGAAAATATCTGCTAGTATTGCTAAAGGCACACACACACAGAAACTATCTGCTAGTATTGCTAAAGGTACACACACACACAGAAACTATCTGCTAGTATTGCTAAAGGTACACACACACACAGAAACTATCTGCTAGTATTGCTAAAGGTACACACACAGAAGCTATCTGCTAGTATTGCTAAAGGTACACACACAGAAACTATCTGCTAGTATTGCTAAAGGTACACACACAGAAACTATCTGCTAGTATTGCTAAAGGCACACACACACACAGAAACTATCTGCTAGTATTGCTAAAGGTACACACACACACACAAACTATCTGCTAGTATTGCTAAAGGTACACACACACACAGAAACTATCTGCTAGTATTGCTAAAGGTACACACACACACAGAAACTATCTGCTAGTATTGCTAAAGGTACACACACACAGAAACTATCTGCTAGTATTGCTAAAGGTACACACACACACATAAACTATCTGCTAGTATTGCTAAAGGTACACACACAGAAACAATCTGCTAGTATTGCTAAAGGTACACACACAGAAACAATCTGCTAGTATTGCTAAAGGTACACACACAGAAACAATCTGCTAGTATTGCTAAAGGTACACACACAGAAACAATCTGCTACTATTGCTAAAGGTACACACACAGAAACAATCTGCTACTATTGCTAAAGGTACACACACAGAAACTATTTGCTAGTATTGCTAAAGGTACACACACACAGAAACTATCTGCTAGTATTGCTAAAGGTACACACACACAGAAACTATCTGCTAGTATTGCTAAAGGTACACACACACAGAAACTATCTGCTAGTATTGCTAAAGGTACACACACAGAAGCTATCTGCTAGTATTGCTAAAGGTACACACACAGAAACTATCTGCTAGTATTGCTAAAGGTACACACACAGAAACTATCTGCTAGTATTGCTAAAGGCACACACACACAGAAACTATCTGCTAGTATTGCTAAAGGTACACACACACACACAGAAACTATCTGCTAGTATTGCTAAAGGTACACACACAGAAACTATCTGTTAGTATTGCTAAAGGTACACACATAGAAACTATCTGCTAGTATTGCTAAAGGTACACACACACAGAAACTATCTGCTAGTATTGCTAAAGGTACACACACACAGAAACTATCTGCTAGTATTGCTAAAGGTACACACACACAGAAACTATCTGCTAGTATTGCTAAAGGTACACACACACACACAGAAACTATCTGCTAGTATTGCTAAAGGTACACACACACACACACAGAAACGATCTGCTAGTATTGCTAAAGGTACACACACACACACAGAAACGATCTGCTAGTATTGCTAAAGGTACACACACAGAAACTATCTGTTAGTATTGCTAAAGGTACACACACAGAAACTATCTGCTAGTATTGCTAAAGGTACACACACACAGAAACTATCTGCTAGTATTGCTAAAGGTACACACACACAGAAACTATCTGCTAGTATTGCTAAAGGTACACACACACAGAAACTATCTGCTAGTATTGCTAAAGGTACACACACAGAAACTATCTGCTAGTATTGCTAAAGGTACACACACAGAAACTATCTGCTAGTATTGCTAAAGGTACACACACAGAAGCTATCTGCTAGTATTGCTAAATGCACACACACACACAGAAACTATCTGCTAGTATTGCTAAAGGTACACACACACACAGAAACTATCTGCTAGTATTGCTAAAGGTACACACACACACAGAAACTATCTGCTAGTATTGCTAAAGGTACACACACACACAGAAACTATCTGCTAGTATTGCTAAAGGTACACACACACACAGAAACTATCTGCTAGTATTGCTAAAGGTACACACACACACAGAAACTATCTGCTAGTATTGCTAAAGGTACACACACACACACAGAAACTATCTGCTAGTATTGCTAAAGGTACACACACAGAAACTATATGTTAGTATTGCTAAAGGTACACACACAGAAACTATCTGCTAGTATTGCTAAAGGTACACACACACAGAAACTATCTGCTAGTATTGCTAAAGGTACACACACACAGAAACTATCTGCTAGTATTGCTAAAGGTACACACACACAGAAACTATCTGCTAGTATTGCTAAAGGTACACACACAGAAACTATCTGCTAGTATTGCTAAAGGTACACACACAGAAACTATCTGCTAGTATTGCTAAAGGTACACACACAGAAGCTATCTGCTAGTATTGCTAAAGGTACACACACAGAAACTATCTGCTAGTATTGCTAAAGGTACACACACAGAAACTATCTGCTAGTATTGCTACAGGCACACACACACACAGAAACTATCTGCTAGTATTGCTAAAGGTACACACACACACACAAACTATCTGCTAGTATTGCTAAAGGTACACACACACACAGAAACTATCTGCTAGTATTGCTAAAGGTACACACACACACAGAAACTATCTGCTAGTATTGCTAAAGGTACACACACACAGAAACTATCTGCTAGTATTGCTAAAGGTACACACACACACAGAAACTATCTGCTAGTATTGCTAAAGGTACACACACAGAAACAATCTGCTAGTATTGCTAAAGGTACACACACAGAAACAATCTGCTAGTATTGCTAAAGGTACACACACAGAAACAATCTGCTAGTATTGCTAAAGGTACACACACAGAAACAATCTGCTACTATTGCTAAAGGTACACACACAGAAACAATCTGCTACTATTGCTAAAGGTACACACACAGAAACTATTTGCTAGTATTGCTAAAGGTACACACACACAGAAACTATCTGCTAGTATTGCTAAAGGTACACACACACAGAAACTATCTGCTAGTATTGCTAAAGGTACACACACACAGAAACTATCTGCTAGTATTGCTAAAGGTACACACACAGAAGCTATCTGCTAGTATTGCTAAAGGTACACACAGAAACTATCTGCTAGTATTGCTAAAGGTACACACACAGAAAATATCTGCTAGTATTGCTAAAGGCACACACACACAGAAACTATCTGCTAGTATTGCTAAAGGTACACACACACACAGAAACTATCTGCTAGTATTGCTAAAGGTACACACACACACAGAAACTATCTGCTAGTATTGCTAAAGGTACACACACAGAAGCTATCTGCTAGTATTGCTAAAGGTACACACACAGAAACTATCTGCTAGTATTGCTAAAGGCACACACACACACAGAAACTATCTGCTAGTATTGCTAAAGGTACACACACACACACAAACTATCTGCTAGTATTGCTAAAGGTACACACACACACAGAAACTATCTGCTAGTATTGCTAAAGGTACACACACACACAGAAACTATCTGCTAGTATTGCTAAAGGTACACACACACAGAAACTATCTGCTAGTATTGCTAAAGGTACACACACACACATAAACTATCTGCTAGTATTGCTAAAGGTACACACACAGAAACAATCTGCTAGTATTGCTAAAGGTACACACACAGAAACAATCTGCTAGTATTGCTAAAGGTACACACACAGAAACAATCTGCTAGTATTGCTAAAGGTACACACACAGAAACAATCTGCTACTATTGCTAAAGGTACACACACAGAAACAATCTGCTACTATTGCTAAAGGTACACACACAGAAACTATTTGCTAGTATTGCTAAAGGTACACACACACAGAAACTATCTGCTAGTATTGCTAAAGGTACACACACACAGAAACTATCTGCTAGTATTGCTAAAGGTACACACACACAGAAACTATCTGCTAGTATTGCTAAAGGTACACACACAGAAGCTATCTGCTAGTATTGCTAAAGGTACACACACAGAAACTATCTGCTAGTATTGCTAAAGGTACACACACAGAAACTATCTGCTAGTATTGCTAAAGGCACACACACACAGAAACTATCTGCTAGTATTGCTAAAGGTACACACACACACACAGAAACTATCTGCTAGTATTGCTAAAGGTACACACACAGAAACTATCTGTTAGTATTGCTAAAGGTACACACATAGAAACTATCTGCTAGTATTGCTAAAGGTACACACACACAGAAACTATCTGCTAGTATTGCTAAAGGTACACACACACAGAAACTATCTGCTAGTATTGCTAAAGGTACACACACACAGAAACTATCTGCTAGTATTGCTAAAGGTACACACACACACACAGAAACTATCTGCTAGTATTGCTAAAGGTACACACACACACACAGAAACGATCTGCTAGTATTGCTAAAGGTACACACACACACACAGAAACGATCTGCTAGTATTGCTAAAGGTACACACACAGAAACTATCTGTTAGTATTGCTAAAGGTACACACACAGAAACTATCTGCTAGTATTGCTAAAGGTACACACACACAGAAACTATCTGCTAGTATTGCTAAAGGTACACACACACAGAAACTATCTGCTAGTATTGCTAAAGGTACACACACACATAAACTATCTGCTAGTATTGCTAAAGGTACACACACAGAAACTATCTGCTAGTATTGCTAAAGGTACACACACAGAAACTATCTGCTAGTATTGCTAAAGGTACACACACAGAAGCTATCTGCTAGTATTGCTAAATGCACACACACACACAGAAACTATCTGCTAGTATTGCTAAAGGTACACACACACACAGAAACTATCTGCTAGTATTGCTAAAGGTACACACACACACAGAAACTATCTGCTAGTATTGCTAAAGGTACACACACACACAGAAACTATCTGCTAGTATTGCTAAAGGTACACACACACACAGAAACTATCTGCTAGTATTGCTAAAGGTACACACACACACAGAAACTATCTGCTAGTATTGCTAAAGGTACACACACACACAGAAACTATCTGCTAGTATTGCTAAAGGTACACACACACACAGAAACTATCTGCTAGTATTGCTAAAGGTACACACACACAGAAACTATCTGCTAGTATTGCTAAAGGTACACACACACACAGAAACTATCTGCTAGTATTGCTAAAGGTACACACACAGAAACAATCTGCTAGTATTGCTAAAGGTACACACACAGAAACAATCTGCTAGTATTGCTAAAGGTACACACACAGAAACAATCTGCTAGTATTGCTAAAGGTACACACACAGAAACAATCTGCTACTATTGCTAAAGGTACACACACAGAAACAATCTGCTACTATTGCTAAAGGTACACACACAGAAACTATTTGCTAGTATTGCTAAAGGTACACACACACAGAAACTATCTGCTAGTATTGCTAAAGGTACACACACACAGAAACTATCTGCTAGTATTGCTAAAGGTACACACACACAGAAACTATCTGCTAGTATTGCTAAAGGTACACACACAGAAGCTATCTGCTAGTATTGCTAAAGGTACACACACAGAAACTATCTGCTAGTATTGCTAAAGGTACACACACAGAAAATATCTGCTAGTATTGCTAAAGGCACACACACACAGAAACTATCTGCTAGTATTGCTAAAGGTACACACACACACAGAAACTATCTGCTAGTATTGCTAAAGGTACACACACACACAGAAACTATCTGCTAGTATTGCTAAAGGTACACACACAGAAGCTATCTGCTAGTATTGCTAAAGGTACACACACAGAAACTATCTGCTAGTATTGCTAAAGGTACACACACAGAAACTATCTGCTAGTATTGCTAAAGGCACACACACACACAGAAACTATCTGCTAGTATTGCTAAAGGTACACACACACACACAAACTATCTGCTAGTATTGCTAAAGGTACACACACACACAGAAACTATCTGCTAGTATTGCTAAAGGTACACACACACACAGAAACTATCTGCTAGTATTGCTAAAGGTACACACACACAGAAACTATCTGCTAGTATTGCTAAAGGTACACACACACACATAAACTATCTGCTAGTATTGCTAAAGGTACACACACAGAAACAATCTGCTAGTATTGCTAAAGGTACACACACAGAAACAATCTGCTAGTATTGCTAAAGGTACACACACAGAAACAATCTGCTAGTATTGCTAAAGGTACACACACAGAAACAATCTGCTACTATTGCTAAAGGTACACACACAGAAACAATCTGCTACTATTGCTAAAGGTACACACACAGAAACTATTTGCTAGTATTGCTAAAGGTACACACACACAGAAACTATCTGCTAGTATTGCTAAAGGTACACACACACAGAAACTATCTGCTAGTATTGCTAAAGGTACACACACACAGAAACTATCTGCTAGTATTGCTAAAGGTACACACACAGAAGCTATCTGCTAGTATTGCTAAAGGTACACACACAGAAACTATCTGCTAGTATTGCTAAAGGTACACACACAGAAACTATCTGCTAGTATTGCTAAAGGCACACACACACAGAAACTATCTGCTAGTATTGCTAAAGGTACACACACACACACAGAAACTATCTGCTAGTATTGCTAAAGGTACACACACAGAAACTATCTGTTAGTATTGCTAAAGGTACACACATAGAAACTATCTGCTAGTATTGCTAAAGGTACACACACACAGAAACTATCTGCTAGTATTGCTAAAGGTACACACACACAGAAACTATCTGCTAGTATTGCTAAAGGTACACACACACAGAAACTATCTGCTAGTATTGCTAAAGGTACACACACACACACAGAAACTATCTGCTAGTATTGCTAAAGGTACACACACACACACACAGAAACGATCTGCTAGTATTGCTAAAGGTACACACACACACACAGAAACGATCTGCTAGTATTGCTAAAGGTACACACACAGAAACTATCTGTTAGTATTGCTAAAGGTACACACACAGAAACTATCTGCTAGTATTGCTAAAGGTACACACACACAGAAACTATCTGCTAGTATTGCTAAAGGTACACACACACAGAAACTATCTGCTAGTATTGCTAAAGGTACACACACACAGAAACTATCTGCTAGTATTGCTAAAGGTACACACACAGAAACTATCTGCTAGTATTGCTAAAGGTACACACACAGAAACTATCTGCTAGTATTGCTAAAGGTACACACACAGAAGCTATCTGCTAGTATTGCTAAATGCACACACACACACAGAAACTATCTGCTAGTATTGCTAAAGGTACACACACACACAGAAACTATCTGCTAGTATTGCTAAAGGTACACACACACACAGAAACTATCTGCTAGTATTGCTAAAGGTACACACACACACAGAAACTATCTGCTAGTATTGCTAAAGGTACACACACACACAGAAACTATCTGCTAGTA
The DNA here is from genome assembly GCF_964263955.1 of Coregonus lavaretus. Taxonomy (NCBI): domain Eukaryota; kingdom Metazoa; phylum Chordata; class Actinopteri; order Salmoniformes; family Salmonidae; genus Coregonus; species Coregonus lavaretus. The sequence goes on from NW_028157704.1 coordinate 399,897, forward strand.
TTGCTAAAGGTACACACACACACAGAAACTATCTGCTAGTATTGCTAAAGGTACACACACACACACAGAAACTATCTGCTAGTATTGCTAAAGGTACACACACAGAAACTATATGTTAGTATTGCTAAAGGTACACACACAGAAACTATCTGCTAGTATTGCTAAAGGTACACACACACAGAAACTATCTGCTAGTATTGCTAAAGGTACACACACACAGAAACTATCTGCTAGTATTGCTAAAGGTACACACACACAGAAACTATCTGCTAGTATTGCTAAAGGTACACACACAGAAACTATCTGCTAGTATTGCTAAAGGTACACACACAGAAACTATCTGCTAGTATTGCTAAAGGTACACACACAGAAGCTATCTGCTAGTATTGCTAAAGGTACACACACAGAAACTATCTGCTAGTATTGCTAAAGGTACACACACAGAAACTATCTGCTAGTATTGCTACAGGCACACACACACACAGAAACTATCTGCTAGTATTGCTAAAGGTACACACACACACACAAACTATCTGCTAGTATTGCTAAAGGTACACACACACACAGAAACTATCTGCTAGTATTGCTAAAGGTACACACACACACAGAAACTATCTGCTAGTATTGCTAAAGGTACACACACACAGAAACTATCTGCTAGTATTGCTAAAGGTACACACACACACAGAAACTATCTGCTAGTATTGCTAAAGGTACACACACAGAAACAATCTGCTAGTATTGCTAAAGGTACACACACAGAAACAATCTGCTAGTATTGCTAAAGGTACACACACAGAAACAATCTGCTAGTATTGCTAAAGGTACACACACAGAAACAATCTGCTACTATTGCTAAAGGTACACACACAGAAACAATCTGCTACTATTGCTAAAGGTACACACACAGAAACTATTTGCTAGTATTGCTAAAGGTACACACACACAGAAACTATCTGCTAGTATTGCTAAAGGTACACACACACAGAAACTATCTGCTAGTATTGCTAAAGGTACACACACACAGAAACTATCTGCTAGTATTGCTAAAGGTACACACACAGAAGCTATCTGCTAGTATTGCTAAAGGTACACACAGAAACTATCTGCTAGTATTGCTAAAGGTACACACACAGAAAATATCTGCTAGTATTGCTAAAGGCACACACACACAGAAACTATCTGCTAGTATTGCTAAAGGTACACACACACACAGAAACTATCTGCTAGTATTGCTAAAGGTACACACACACACAGAAACTATCTGCTAGTATTGCTAAAGGTACACACACAGAAGCTATCTGCTAGTATTGCTAAAGGTACACACACAGAAACTATCTGCTAGTATTGCTAAAGGCACACACACACACAGAAACTATCTGCTAGTATTGCTAAAGGTACACACACACACACAAACTATCTGCTAGTATTGCTAAAGGTACACACACACACAGAAACTATCTGCTAGTATTGCTAAAGGTACACACACACACAGAAACTATCTGCTAGTATTGCTAAAGGTACACACACACAGAAACTATCTGCTAGTATTGCTAAAGGTACACACACACACATAAACTATCTGCTAGTATTGCTAAAGGTACACACACAGAAACAATCTGCTAGTATTGCTAAAGGTACACACACAGAAACAATCTGCTAGTATTGCTAAAGGTACACACACAGAAACAATCTGCTAGTATTGCTAAAGGTACACACACAGAAACAATCTGCTACTATTGCTAAAGGTACACACACAGAAACAATCTGCTACTATTGCTAAAGGTACACACACAGAAACTATTTGCTAGTATTGCTAAAGGTACACACACACAGAAACTATCTGCTAGTATTGCTAAAGGTACACACACACAGAAACTATCTGCTAGTATTGCTAAAGGTACACACACACAGAAACTATCTGCTAGTATTGCTAAAGGTACACACACAGAAGCTATCTGCTAGTATTGCTAAAGGTACACACACAGAAACTATCTGCTAGTATTGCTAAAGGTACACACACAGAAACTATCTGCTAGTATTGCTAAAGGCACACACACACAGAAACTATCTGCTAGTATTGCTAAAGGTACACACACACACACAGAAACTATCTGCTAGTATTGCTAAAGGTACACACACAGAAACTATCTGTTAGTATTGCTAAAGGTACACACATAGAAACTATCTGCTAGTATTGCTAAAGGTACACACACACAGAAACTATCTGCTAGTATTGCTAAAGGTACACACACACAGAAACTATCTGCTAGTATTGCTAAAGGTACACACACACAGAAACTATCTGCTAGTATTGCTAAAGGTACACACACACACACAGAAACTATCTGCTAGTATTGCTAAAGGTACACACACACACACAGAAACGATCTGCTAGTATTGCTAAAGGTACACACACACACACAGAAACGATCTGCTAGTATTGCTAAAGGTACACACACAGAAACTATCTGTTAGTATTGCTAAAGGTACACACACAGAAACTATCTGCTAGTATTGCTAAAGGTACACACACACAGAAACTATCTGCTAGTATTGCTAAAGGTACACACACACAGAAACTATCTGCTAGTATTGCTAAAGGTACACACACACATAAACTATCTGCTAGTATTGCTAAAGGTACACACACAGAAACTATCTGCTAGTATTGCTAAAGGTACACACACAGAAACTATCTGCTAGTATTGCTAAAGGTACACACACAGAAGCTATCTGCTAGTATTGCTAAATGCACACACACACACAGAAACTATCTGCTAGTATTGCTAAAGGTACACACACACACAGAAACTATCTGCTAGTATTGCTAAAGGTACACACACACACAGAAACTATCTGCTAGTATTGCTAAAGGTACACACACACACAGAAACTATCTGCTAGTATTGCTAAAGGTACACACACACACAGAAACTATCTGCTAGTATTGCTAAAGGTACACACACACACAGAAACTATCTGCTAGTATTGCTAAAGGTACACACACACACAGAAACTATCTGCTAGTATTGCTAAAGGTACACACACAGAAACTATATGTTAGTATTGCTAAAGGTACACACACAGAAACTATCTGCTAGTATTGCTAAAGGTACACACACACAGAAACTATCTGCTAGTATTGCTAAAGGTACACACACACAGAAACTATCTGCTAGTATTGCTAAAGGTACACACACACAGAAACTATCTGCTAGTATTGCTAAAGGTACACACACAGAAGCTATCTGCTAGTATTGCTAAAAGTACACACACAGAAACTATCTGCTAGTATTGCTAAAGGTACACACACAGAAACTATCTGCTAGTATTGCTAAAGGCACACACACACACAGAAACTATCTGCTAGTATTGCTAAAGGTACACACACACACACAAACTATCTGCTAGTATTGCTAAAGGTACACACACACACAGAAACTATCTGCTAGTATTGCTAAATGTACACACACACACAGAAACTATCTGCTAGTATTGCTAAAGGTACACACACACAGAAACTATCTGCTAGTATTGCTAAAGGTACACACACACACAGAAACTATCTGCTAGTATTGCTAAAGGTACACACACACAGAAACTATCTGCTAGTATTGCTAAAGGTACACACACACACATAAACTATCTGCTAGTATTGCTAAAGGTACACACACAGAAACAATCTGCTAGTATTGCTAAAGGTACACACACAGAAACAATCTGCTAGTATTGCTAAAGGTACACACACAGAAACAATCTGCTAGTATTGCTAAAGGTACACACACAGAAACAATCTGCTACTATTGCTAAAGGTACACACACAGAAACAATCTGCTACTATTGCTAAAGGTACACACACAGAAACTATTTGCTAGTATTGCTAAAGGTACACACACACAGAAACTATCTGCTAGTATTGCTAAAGGTACACACACACAGAAACTATCTGCTAGTATTGCTAAAGGTACACACACACAGAAACTATCTGCTAGTATTGCTAAAGGTACACACACAGAAGCTATCTGCTAGTATTGCTAAAGGTACACACACAGAAACTATCTGCTAGTATTGCTAAAGGTACACACACAGAAACTATCTGCTAGTATTGCTAAAGGCACACACACACAGAAACTATCTGCTAGTATTGCTAAAGGTACACACACACACACAGAAACTATCTGCTAGTATTGCTAAAGGTACACACACAGAAACTATCTGTTAGTATTGCTAAAGGTACACACATAGAAACTATCTGCTAGTATTGCTAAAGGTACACACACACAGAAACTATCTGCTAGTATTGCTAAAGGTACACACACACAGAAACTATCTGCTAGTATTGCTAAAGGTACACACACACAGAAACTATCTGCTAGTATTGCTAAAGGTACACACACACACACAGAAACTATCTGCTAGTATTGCTAAAGGTACACACACACACACACAGAAACGATCTGCTAGTATTGCTAAAGGTACACACACACACACAGAAACGATCTGCTAGTATTGCTAAAGGTACACACACAGAAACTATCTGTTAGTATTGCTAAAGGTACACACACAGAAACTATCTGCTAGTATTGCTAAAGGTACACACACACAGAAACTATCTGCTAGTATTGCTAAAGGTACACACACACAGAAACTATCTGCTAGTATTGCTAAAGGTACACACACACAGAAACTATCTGCTAGTATTGCTAAAGGTACACACACAGAAACTATCTGCTAGTATTGCTAAAGGTACACACACAGAAACTATCTGCTAGTATTGCTAAAGGTACACACACAGAAGCTATCTGCTAGTATTGCTAAATGCACACACACACACAGAAACTATCTGCTAGTATTGCTAAAGGTACACACACACACAGAAACTATCTGCTAGTATTGCTAAAGGTACACACACACACAGAAACTATCTGCTAGTATTGCTAAAGGTACACACACACACAGAAACTATCTGCTAGTATTGCTAAAGGTACACACACACACAGAAACTATCTGCTAGTATTGCTAAAGGTACACACACACACAGAAACTATCTGCTAGTATTGCTAAAGGTACACACACACACACAGAAACTATCTGCTAGTATTGCTAAAGGTACACACACAGAAACTATATGTTAGTATTGCTAAAGGTACACACACAGAAACTATCTGCTAGTATTGCTAAAGGTACACACACACAGAAACTATCTGCTAGTATTGCTAAAGGTACACACACACAGAAACTATCTGCTAGTATTGCTAAAGGTACACACACACAGAAACTATCTGCTAGTATTGCTAAAGGTACACACACAGAAACTATCTGCTAGTATTGCTAAAGGTACACACACAGAAACTATCTGCTAGTATTGCTAAAGGTACACACACAGAAGCTATCTGCTAGTATTGCTAAAGGTACACACACAGAAACTATCTGCTAGTATTGCTAAAGGTACACACACAGAAACTATCTGCTAGTATTGCTACAGGCACACACACACACAGAAACTATCTGCTAGTATTGCTAAAGGTACACACACACACACAAACTATCTGCTAGTATTGCTAAAGGTACACACACACACAGAAACTATCTGCTAGTATTGCTAAAGGTACACACACACACAGAAACTATCTGCTAGTATTGCTAAAGGTACACACACACAGAAACTATCTGCTAGTATTGCTAAAGGTACACACACACACAGAAACTATCTGCTAGTATTGCTAAAGGTACACACACAGAAACAATCTGCTAGTATTGCTAAAGGTACACACACAGAAACAATCTGCTAGTATTGCTAAAGGTACACACACAGAAACAATCTGCTAGTATTGCTAAAGGTACACACACAGAAACAATCTGCTACTATTGCTAAAGGTACACACACAGAAACAATCTGCTACTATTGCTAAAGGTACACACACAGAAACTATTTGCTAGTATTGCTAAAGGTACACACACACAGAAACTATCTGCTAGTATTGCTAAAGGTACACACACACAGAAACTATCTGCTAGTATTGCTAAAGGTACACACACACAGAAACTATCTGCTAGTATTGCTAAAGGTACACACACAGAAGCTATCTGCTAGTATTGCTAAAGGTACACACAGAAACTATCTGCTAGTATTGCTAAAGTTACACACACAGAAAATATCTGCTAGTATTGCTAAAGGCACACACACACAGAAACTATCTGCTAGTATTGCTAAAGGTACACACACACACAGAAACTATCTGCTAGTATTGCTAAAGGTACACACACACACAGAAACTATCTGCTAGTATTGCTAAAGGTACACACACATAAGCTATCTGCTAGTATTGCTAAAGGTACACACACAGAAACTATCTGCTAGTATTGCTAAAGGTACACACACAGAAACTATCTGCTAGTATTGCTAAAGGCACACACACACACAGAAACTATCTGCTAGTATTGCTAAAGGTACACACACACACACAAACTATCTGCTAGTATTGCTAAAGGTACACACACACACAGAAACTATCTGCTAGTATTGCTAAAGGTACACACACACACAGAAACTATCTGCTAGTATTGCTAAAGGTACACACACACAGAAACTATCTGCTAGTATTGCTAAAGGTACACACACACACATAAACTATCTGCTAGTATTGCTAAAGGTACACACACAGAAACAATCTGCTAGTATTGCTAAAGGTACACACACAGAAACAATCTGCTAGTATTGCTAAAGGTACACACACAGAAACAATCTGCTAGTATTGCTAAAGGTACACACACAGAAACAATCTGCTACTATTGCTAAAGGTACACACACAGAAACAATCTGCTACTATTGCTAAAGGTACACACACAGAAACTATTTGCTAGTATTGCTAAAGGTACACACACACAGAAACTATCTGCTAGTATTGCTAAAGGTACACACACACAGAAACTATCTGCTAGTATTGCTAAAGGTACACACACACAGAAACTATCTGCTAGTATTGCTAAAGGTACACACACAGAAGCTATCTGCTAGTATTGCTAAAGGTACACACACAGAAACTATCTGCTAGTATTGCTAAAGGTACACACACAGAAACTATCTGCTAGTATTGCTAAAGGCACACACACACAGAAACTATCTGCTAGTATTGCTAAAGGTACACACACACACACAGAAACTATCTGCTAGTATTGCTAAAGGTACACACACAGAAACTATCTGTTAGTATTGCTAAAGGTACACACATAGAAACTATCTGCTAGTATTGCTAAAGGTACACACACACAGAAACTATCTGCTAGTATTGCTAAAGGTACACACACACAGAAACTATCTGCTAGTATTGCTAAAGGTACACACACACAGAAACTATCTGCTAGTATTGCTAAAGGTACACACACACACACAGAAACTATCTGCTAGTATTGCTAAAGGTACACACACACACACAGAAACGATCTGCTAGTATTGCTAAAGGTACACACACACACACAGAAACGATCTGCTAGTATTGCTAAAGGTACACACACAGAAACTATCTGTTAGTATTGCTAAAGGTACACACACAGAAACTATCTGCTAGTATTGCTAAAGGTACACACACACAGAAACTATCTGCTAGTATTGCTAAAGGTACACACACACAGAAACTATCTGCTAGTATTGCTAAAGGTACACACACACAGAAACTATCTGCTAGTATTGCTAAAGGTACACACACAGAAACTATCTGCTAGTATTGCTAAAGGTACACACACAGAAACTATCTGCTAGTATTGCTAAAGGTACACACACAGAAGCTATCTGCTAGTATTGCTAAATGCACACACACACACAGAAACTATCTGCTAGTATTGCTAAAGGTACACACACACACAGAAACTATCTGCTAGTATTGCTAAAGGTACACACACACACAGAAACTATCTGCTAGTATTGCTAAAGGTACACACACACACAGAAACTATCTGCTAGTATTGCTAAAGGTACACACACACACAGAAACTATCTGCTAGTATTGCTAAAGGTACACACACACACAGAAACTATCTGCTAGTATTGCTAAAGGTACACACACACACAGAAACTATCTGCTAGTATTGCTAAAGGTACACACACACACACAGAAACTATCTGCTAGTATTGCTAAAGGTACACACACAGAAACTATATGTTAGTATTGCTAAAGGTACACACACAGAAACTATCTGCTAGTATTGCTAAAGGTACACACACACAGAAACTATCTGCTAGTATTGCTAAATGTACACACACACAGAAACTATCTGCTAGTATTGCTAAAGGTACACACACACAGAAACTATCTGCTAGTATTGCTAAAGGTACACACACAGAAGCTATCTGCTAGTATTGCTAAAGGTACACACACAGAAACTATCTGCTAGTATTGCTAAAGGTACACACACAGAAACTATCTGCTAGTATTGCTAAAGGCACACACACACACAGAAACTATCTGCTAGTATTGCTAAAGGTACACACACACACACAAACTATCTGCTAGTATTGCTAAAGGTACACACACACACAGAAACTATCTGCTAGTATTGCTAAATGTACACACACACACAGAAACTATCTGCTAGTATTGCTAAAGGTACACACACACAGAAACTATCTGCTAGTATTGCTAAAGGTACACACACACACAGAAACTATCTGCTAGTATTGCTAAAGGTACACACACAGAAACAATCTGCTAGTATTGCTAAAGGTACACACACAGAAACAATCTGCTAGTATTGCTAAAGGTACACACACAGAAACAATCTGCTAGTATTGCTAAAGGTACACACACAGAAACAATCTGCTACTATTGCTAAAGGTACACACACAGAAACAATCTGCTACTATTGCTAAAGGTACACACACAGAAACTATTTGCTAGTATTGCTAAAGGTACACACACACAGAAACTATCTGCTAGTATTGCTAAAGGTACACACACACAGAAACTATCTGCTAGTATTGCTAAAGGTACACACACACAGAAACTATCTGCTAGTATTGCTAAAGGTACACACACAGAAGCTATCTGCTAGTATTGCTAAAGGTACACACACAGAAACTATCTGCTAGTATTGCTAAAGGTACACACACAGAAACTATCTGCTAGTATTGCTAAAGGCACACACACACAGAAACTATCTGCTAGTATTGCTAAAGGTACACACACACACAGAAACTATCTGCTAGTATTGCTAAAGGTACACACACACACAGAAACTATCTGCTAGTATTGCTAAAGGTACACACACACACAGAAACTATCTGCTAGTATTGCTAAAGGTACACACACACACAGAAACTATCTGCTAGTATTGCTAAAGGTACACACACACACACAGAAACTATCTGCTAGTATTGCTAAAGGTACACACACACAGAAACTATCTGCTAGTATTGCTAAAGGTACACACACACAGAAACTATCTGCTAGTATTGCTAAAGGTACACACACACACACAGAAACTATCTGCTAGTATTGCTAAAGGTACACACACACACACACAGAAACGATCTGCTAGTATTGCTAAAGGTACACACACACACACAGAAACGATCTGCTAGTATTGCTAAAGGTACACACACAGAAACTATCTGTTAGTATTGCTAAAGGTACACACACAGAAACTATCTGCTAGTATTGCTAAAGGTACACACACACAGAAACTATCTGCTAGTATTGCTAAAGGTACACACACACAGAAACTATCTGCTAGTATTGCTAAAGGTACACACACACAGAAACTATCTGCTAGTATTGCTAAAGGTACACACACAGAAACTATCTGCTAGTATTGCTAAAGGTACACACACAGAAACTATCTGCTAGTATTGCTAAAGGTACACACACAGAAGCTATCTGCTAGTATTGCTAAATGCACACACACACACAGAAACTATCTGCTAGTATTGCTAAAGGTACACACACACACAGAAACTATCTGCTAGTATTGCTAAAGGTACACACACACACAGAAACTATCTGCTAGTATTGCTAAAGGTACACACACACACAGAAACTATCTGCTAGTATTGCTAAAGGTACACACACACACAGAAACTATCTGCTAGTATTGCTAAAGGTACACACACACACAGAAACTATCTGCTAGTATTGCTAAAGGTACACACACACACACAGAAACTATCTGCTAGTATTGCTAAAGGTACACACACAGAAACTATATGTTAGTATTGCTAAAGGTACACACACAGAAACTATCTGCTAGTATTGCTAAAGGTACACACACACAGAAACTATCTGCTAGTATTGCTAAAGGTACACACACACAGAAACTATCTGCTAGTATTGCTAAAGGTACACACACACAGAAACTATCTGCTAGTATTGCTAAAGGTACACACACAGAAACTATCTGCTAGTATTGCTAAAGGTACACACACAGAAACTATCTGCTAGTATTGCTAAAGGTACACACACAGAAGCTATCTGCTAGTATTGCTAAAGGTACACACACAGAAACTATCTGCTAGTATTGCTAAAGGTACACACACAGAAACTATCTGCTAGTATTGCTACAGGCACACACACACACAGAAACTATCTGCTAGTATTGCTAAAGGTACACACACACACACAAACTATCTGCTAGTATTGCTAAAGGTACACACACACACAGAAACTATCTGCTAGTATTGCTAAAGGTACACACACACACAGAAACTATCTGCTAGTATTGCTAAAGGTACACACACACAGAAACTATCTGCTAGTATTGCTAAAGGTACACACACACACAGAAACTATCTGCTAGTATTGCTAAAGGTACACACACAGAAACAATCTGCTAGTATTGCTAAAGGTACACACACAGAAACAATCTGCTAGTATTGCTAAAGGTACACACACAGAAACAATCTGCTAGTATTGCTAAAGGTACACACACAGAAACAATCTGCTACTATTGCTAAAGGTACACACACAGAAACAATCTGCTACTATTGCTAAAGGTACACACACAGAAACTATTTGCTAGTATTGCTAAAGGTACACACACACAGAAACTATCTGCTAGTATTGCTAAAGGTACACACACACAGAAACTATCTGCTAGTATTGCTAAAGGTACACACACACAGAAACTATCTGCTAGTATTGCTAAAGGTACACACACAGAAGCTATCTGCTAGTATTGCTAAAGGTACACACAGAAACTATCTGCTAGTATTGCTAAAGTTACACACACAGAAAATATCTGCTAGTATTGCTAAAGGCACACACACACAGAAACTATCTGCTAGTATTGCTAAAGGTACACACACACACAGAAACTATCTGCTAGTATTGCTAAAGGTACACACACACACAGAAACTATCTGCTAGTATTGCTAAAGGTACACACACAGAAGCTATCTGCTAGTATTGCTAAAGGTACACACACAGAAACTATCTGCTAGTATTGCTAAAGGTACACACACAGAAACTATCTGCTAGTATTGCTAAAGGCACACACACACACAGAAACTATCTGCTAGTATTGCTAAAGGTACACACACACACACAAACTATCTGCTAGTATTGCTAAAGGTACACACACACACAGAAACTATCTGCTAGTATTGCTAAAGGTACACACACACACAGAAACTATCTGCTAGTATTGCTAAAGGTACACACACACAGAAACTATCTGCTAGTATTGCTAAAGGTACACACACACACATAAACTATCTGCTAGTATTGCTAAAGGTACACACACAGAAACAATCTGCTAGTATTGCTAAAGGTACACACACAGAAACAATCTGCTAGTATTGCTAAAGGTACACACACAGAAACAATCTGCTAGTATTGCTAAAGGTACACACACAGAAACAATCTGCTACTATTGCTAAAGGTACACACACAGAAACAATCTGCTACTATTGCTAAAGGTACACACACAGAAACTATTTGCTAGTATTGCTAAAGGTACACACACACAGAAACTATCTGCTAGTATTGCTAAAGGTACACACACACATAAACTATCTGCTAGTATTGCTAAAGGTACACACACACAGAAACTATCTGCTAGTATTGCTAAAGGTACACACACAGAAGCTATCTGCTAGTATTGCTAAAGGTACACACACAGAAACTATCTGCTAGTATTGCTAAAGGTACACACACAGAAACTATCTGCTAGTATTGCTAAAGGCACACACACACAGAAACTATCTGCTAGTATTGCTAAAGGTACACACACACACACAGAAACTATCTGCTAGTATTGCTAAAGGTACACACACAGAAACTATCTGTTAGTATTGCTAAAGGTACACACATAGAAACTATCTGCTAGTATTGCTAAAGGTACACACACACAGAAACTATCTGCTAGTATTGCTAAAGGTACACACACACAGAAACTATCTGCTAGTATTGCTAAAGGTACACACACACAGAAACTATCTGCTAGTATTGCTAAAGGTACACACACACACACAGAAACTATCTGCTAGTATTGCTAAAGGTACACACACACACACAGAAACGATCTGCTAGTATTGCTAAAGGTACACACACACACACAGAAACGATCTGCTAGTATTGCTAAAGGTACACACACAGAAACTATCTGTTAGTATTGCTAAAGGTACACACACAGAAACTATCTGCTAGTATTGCTAAAGGTACACACACACAGAAACTATCTGCTAGTATTGCTAAAGGTACACACACACAGAAACTATCTGCTAGTATTGCTAAAGGTACACACACACAGAAACTATCTGCTAGTATTGCTAAAGGTACACACACAGAAACTATCTGCTAGTATTGCTAAAGGTACACACACAGAAACTATCTGCTAGTATTGCTAAAGGTACACACACAGAAGCTATCTGCTAGTATTGCTAAATGCACACACACACACAGAAACTATCTGCTAGTATTGCTAAAGGTACACACACACACAGAAACTATCTGCTAGTATTGCTAAAGGTACACACACACACAGAAACTATCTGCTAGTATTGCTAAAGGTACACACACACACAGAAACTATCTGCTAGTATTGCTAAAGGTACACACACACACAGAAACTATCTGCTAGTATTGCTAAAGGTACACACACACACAGAAACTATCTGCTAGTATTGCTAAAGGTACACACACACACAGAAACTATCTGCTAGTATTGCTAAAGGTACACACACACACACAGAAACTATCTGCTAGTATTGCTAAAGGTACACACACAGAAACTATATGTTAGTATTGCTAAAGGTACACACACAGAAACTATCTGCTAGTATTGCTAAAGGTACACACACACAGAAACTATCTGCTAGTATTGCTAAAGGTACACACACACAGAAACTATCTGCTAGTATTGCTAAAGGTACACACACACAGAAACTATCTGCTAGTATTGCTAAAGGTACACACACAGAAGCTATCTGCTAGTATTGCTAAAGGTACACACACAGAAACTATCTGCTAGTATTGCTAAAGGTACACACACAGAAACTATCTGCTAGTATTGCTAAAGGCACACACACACACAGAAACTATCTGCTAGTATTGCTAAAGGTACACACACACACACAAACTATCTGCTAGTATTGCTAAAGGTACACACACACACAGAAACTATCTGCTAGTATTGCTAAATGTACACACACACACAGAAACTATCTGCTAGTATTGCTAAAGGTACACACACACAGAAACTATCTGCTAGTATTGCTAAAGGTACACACACACACAGAAACTATCTGCTAGTATTGCTAAAGGTACACACACAGAAACAATCTGCTAGTATTGCTAAAGGTACACACACAGAAACAATCTGCTAGTATTGCTAAAGGTACACACACAGAAACAATCTGCTAGTATTGCTAAAGGTACACACACAGAAACAATCTGCTACTATTGCTAAAGGTACACACACAGAAACAATCTGCTACTATTGCTAAAGGTACACACACAGAAACTATTTGCTAGTATTGCTAAAGGTACACACACACAGAAACTATCTGCTAGTATTGCTAAAGGTACACACACACAGAAACTATCTGCTAGTATTGCTAAAGGTACACACACACAGAAACTATCTGCTAGTATTGCTAAAGGTACACACACAGAAGCTATCTGCTAGTATTGCTAAAGGTACACACACAGAAACTATCTGCTAGTATTGCTAAAGGTACACACACAGAAACTATCTGCTAGTATTGCTAAAGGCACACACACACAGAAACTATCTGCTAGTATTGCTAAAGGTACACACACACACAGAAACTATCTGCTAGTATTGCTAAAGGTACACACACACACAGAAACTATCTGCTAGTATTGCTAAAGGTACACACACACACAGAAACTATCTGCTAGTATTGCTAAAGGTACACACACACACAGAAACTATCTGCTAGTATTGCTAAAGGTACACACACACACACAGAAACTATCTGCTAGTATTGCTAAAGGTACACACACACACAGAAACTATCTGCTAGTATTGCTAAAGGTACACACACACACACAGAAACTATCTGCTAGTATTGCTAAAGGTACACACACAGAAACTATATGTTAGTATTGCTAAAGGTACACACACAGAAACTATCTGCTAGTATTGCTAAAGGTACACACACACAGAAACTATCTGCTAGTATTGCTAAAGGTACACACACACAGAAACTATCTGCTAGTATTGCTAAAGGTACACACACACAGAAACTATCTGCTAGTATTGCTAAAGGTACACACACACACACAGAAACTATATGCTAGTATTGCTAAAGGTACACACACACACACAGAAACGATCTGCTAGTATTGCTAAAGGTACACACACACACACAGAAACGATCTGCTAGTATTGCTAAAGGTACACACACAGAAACTATCTGTTAGTATTGCTAAAGGTACACACACAGAAACTATCTGCTAGTATTGCTAAAGGTACACACACACAGAAACTATCTGCTAGTATTGCTAAAGGTACACACACACAGAAACTATCTGCTAGTATTGCTAAAGGTACACACACACATAAACTATCTGCTAGTATTGCTAAAGGTACACACACAGAAACTATCTGCTAGTATTGCTAAAGGTACACACACAGAAACTATCTGCTAGTATTGCTAAAGGTACACACACAGAAGCTATCTGCTAGTATTGCTAAATGCACACACACACACAGAAACTATCTGCTAGTATTGCTAAAGGTACACACACACACAGAAACTATCTGCTAGTATTGCTAAAGGTACACACACACACAGAAACTATCTGCTAGTATTGCTAAAGGTACACACACACACAGAAACTATCTGCTAGTATTGCTAAAGGTACACACACACACAGAAACTATCTGCTAGTATTGCTAAAGGTACACACACACACAGAAACTATCTGCTAGTATTGCTAAAGGTACACACACACACACAGAAACTATCTGCTAGTATTGCTAAAGGTACACACACAGAAACTATATGTTAGTATTGCTAAAGGTACACACACAGAAACTATCTGCTAGTATTGCTAAAGGTACACACACACAGAAACTATCTGCTAGTATTGCTAAAGGTACACACACACAGAAACTATCTGCTAGTATTGCTAAAGGTACACACACACAGAAACTATCTGCTAGTATTGCTAAAGGTACACACACAGAAGCTATCTGCTAGTATTGCTAAAGGTACACACACAGAAACTATCTGCTAGTATTGCTAAAGGTACACACACAGAAACTATCTGCTAGTATTGCTAAAGGCACACACACACACAGAAACTATCTGCTAGTATTGCTAAAGGTACACACACACACACAAACTATCTGCTAGTATTGCTAAAGGTACACACACACACAGAAACTATCTGCTAGTATTGCTAAATGTACACACACACACAGAAACTATCTGCTAGTATTGCTAAAGGTACACACACACAGAAACTATCTGCTAGTATTGCTAAAGGTACACACACACACAGAAACTATCTGCTAGTATTGCTAAAGGTACACACACACAGAAACTATCTGCTAGTATTGCTAAAGGTACACACACACACATAAACTATCTGCTAGTATTGCTAAAGGTACACACACAGAAACAATCTGCTAGTATTGCTAAAGGTACACACACAGAAACAATCTGCTAGTATTGCTAAAGGTACACACACAGAAACAATCTGCTAGTATTGCTAAAGGTACACACACAGAAACAATCTGCTACTATTGCTAAAGGTACACACACAGAAACAATCTGCTACTATTGCTAAAGGTACACACACAGAAACTATTTGCTAGTATTGCTAAAGGTACACACACACAGAAACTATCTGCTAGTATTGCTAAAGGTACACACACACAGAAACTATCTGCTAGTATTGCTAAAGGTACACACACACAGAAACTATCTGCTAGTATTGCTAAAGGTACACACACAGAAGCTATCTGCTAGTATTGCTAAAGGTACACACACAGAAACTATCTGCTAGTATTGCTAAAGGTACACACACAGAAACTATCTGCTAGTATTGCTAAAGGCACACACACACAGAAACTATCTGCTAGTATTGCTAAAGGTACACACACACACACAGAAACTATCTGCTAGTATTGCTAAAGGTACACACACAGAAACTATCTGTTAGTATTGCTAAAGGTACACACATAGAAACTATCTGCTAGTATTGCTAAAGGTACACACACACAGAAACTATCTGCTAGTATTGCTAAAGGTACACACACACAGAAACTATCTGCTAGTATTGCTAAAGGTACACACACACAGAAACTATCTGCTAGTATTGCTAAAGGTACACACACACACACAGAAACTATCTGCTAGTATTGCTAAAGGTACACACACACACACACAGAAACGATCTGCTAGTATTGCTAAAGGTACACACACACACACAGAAACGATCTGCTAGTATTGCTAAAGGTACACACACAGAAACTATCTGTTAGTATTGCTAAAGGTACACACACAGAAACTATCTGCTAGTATTGCTAAAGGTACACACACACAGAAACTATCTGCTAGTATTGCTAAAGGTACACACACACAGAAACTATCTGCTAGTATTGCTAAAGGTACACACACACAGAAACTATCTGCTAGTATTGCTAAAGGTACACACACAGAAACTATCTGCTAGTATTGCTAAAGGTACACACACAGAAGCTATCTGCTAGTATTGCTAAATGCACACACACACACAGAAACTATCTGCTAGTATTGCTAAAGGTACACACACACACAGAAACTATCTGCTAGTATTGCTAAAGGTACACACACACACAGAAACTATCTGCTAGTATTGCTAAAGGTACACACACACACAGAAACTATCTGCTAGTATTGCTAAAGGTACACACACACACAGAAACTATCTGCTAGTATTGCTAAAGGTACACACACACACAGAAACTATCTGCTAGTATTGCTAAAGGTACACACACACACACAGAAACTATCTGCTAGTATTGCTAAAGGTACACACACAGAAACTATATGTTAGTATTGCTAAAGGTACACACACAGAAACTATCTGCTAGTATTGCTAAAGGTACACACACACAGAAACTATCTGCTAGTATTGCTAAAGGTACACACACACAGAAACTATCTGCTAGTATTGCTAAAGGTACACACACACAGAAACTATCTGCTAGTATTGCTAAAGGTACACACACAGAAACTATCTGCTAGTATTGCTAAAGGTACACACACAGAAACTATCTGCTAGTATTGCTAAAGGTACACACACAGAAGCTATCTGCTAGTATTGCTAAAGGTACACACACAGAAACTATCTGCTAGTATTGCTAAAGGTACACACACAGAAACTATCTGCTAGTATTGCTACAGGCACACACACACACATAAACTATCTGCTAGTATTGCTAAAGGTACACACACACACACAAACTATCTGCTAGTATTGCTAAAGGTACACACACACACAGAAACTATCTGCTAGTATTGCTAAAGGTACACACACACACAGAAACTATCTGCTAGTATTGCTAAAGGTACACACACACAGAAACTATCTGCTAGTATTGCTAAAGGTACACACACACACAGAAACTATCTGCTAGTATTGCTAAAGGTACACACACAGAAACAATCTGCTAGTATTGCTAAAGGTACACACACAGAAACAATCTGCTAGTATTGCTAAAGGTACACACACAGAAACAATCTGCTAGTATTGCTAAAGGTACACACACAGAAACAATCTGCTACTATTGCTAAAGGTACACACACAGAAACAATCTGCTACTATTGCTAAAGGTACACACACAGAAACTATTTGCTAGTATTGCTAAAGGTACACACACACAGAAACTATCTGCTAGTATTGCTAAAGGTACACACACACAGAAACTATCTGCTAGTATTGCTAAAGGTACACACACACAGAAACTATCTGCTAGTATTGCTAAAGGTACACACACAGAAGCTATCTGCTAGTATTGCTAAAGGTACACACAGAAACTATCTGCTAGTATTGCTAAAGGTACACACACAGAAAATATCTGCTAGTATTGCTAAAGGCACACACACACAGAAACTATCTGCTAGTATTGCTAAAGGTACACACACACACAGAAACTATCTGCTAGTATTGCTAAAGGTACACACACACACAGAAACTATCTGCTAGTATTGCTAAAGGTACACACACAGAAGCTATCTGCTAGTATTGCTAAAGGTACACACACAGAAACTATCTGCTAGTATTGCTAAAGGTACACACACAGAAACTATCTGCTAGTATTGCTAAAGGCACACACACACACAGAAACTATCTGCTAGTATTGCTAAAGGTACACACACACACACAAACTATCTGCTAGTATTGCTAAAGGTACACACACACACAGAAACTATCTGCTAGTATTGCTAAAGGTACACACACACACAGAAACTATCTGCTAGTATTGCTAAAGGTACACACACACAGAAACTATCTGCTAGTATTGCTAAAGGTACACACACACACATAAACTATCTGCTAGTATTGCTAAAGGTACACACACAGAAACAATCTGCTAGTATTGCTAAAGGTACACACACAGAAACAATCTGCTAGTATTGCTAAAGGTACACACACAGAAACAATCTGCTAGTATTGCTAAAGGTACACACACAGAAACAATCTGCTACTATTGCTAAAGGTACACACACAGAAACAATCTGCTACTATTGCTAAAGGTACACACACAGAAACTATTTGCTAGTATTGCTAAAGGTACACACACACAGAAACTATCTGCTAGTATTGCTAAAGGTACACACACACAGAAACTATCTGCTAGTATTGCTAAAGGTACACACACACAGAAACTATCTGCTAGTATTGCTAAAGGTACACACACAGAAGCTATCTGCTAGTATTGCTAAAGGTACACACACAGAAACTATCTGCTAGTATTGCTAAAGGCACACACACACAGAAACTATCTGCTAGTATTGCTAAAGGTACACACACACACACAGAAACTATCTGCTAGTATTGCTAAAGGTACACACACAGAAACTATCTGTTAGTATTGCTAAAGGTACACACATAGAAACTATCTGCTAGTATTGCTAAAGGTACACACACACAGAAACTATCTGCTAGTATTGCTAAAGGTACACACACACAGAAACTATCTGCTAGTATTGCTAAAGGTACACACACACAGAAACTATCTGCTAGTATTGCTAAAGGTACACACACACACACAGAAACTATCTGCTAGTATTGCTAAAGGTACACACACACACACAGAAACGATCTGCTAGTATTGCTAAAGGTACACACACACACACAGAAACGATCTGCTAGTATTGCTAAAGGTACACACACAGAAACTATCTGTTAGTATTGCTAAAGGTACACACACAGAAACTATCTGCTAGTATTGCT
The DNA here is from genome assembly GCF_964263955.1 of Coregonus lavaretus. Taxonomy (NCBI): domain Eukaryota; kingdom Metazoa; phylum Chordata; class Actinopteri; order Salmoniformes; family Salmonidae; genus Coregonus; species Coregonus lavaretus. The sequence continues at coordinate 419,807 of NW_028157704.1, forward strand.
AAAGGTACACACACACAGAAACTATCTGCTAGTATTGCTAAAGGTACACACACACAGAAACTATCTGCTAGTATTGCTAAAGGTACACACACACAGAAACTATCTGCTAGTATTGCTAAAGGTACACACACAGAAACTATCTGCTAGTATTGCTAAAGGTACACACACAGAAACTATCTGCTAGTATTGCTAAAGGTACACACACAGAAGCTATCTGCTAGTATTGCTAAATGCACACACACACACAGAAACTATCTGCTAGTATTGCTAAAGGTACACACACACACAGAAACTATCTGCTAGTATTGCTAAAGGTACACACACACACAGAAACTATCTGCTAGTATTGCTAAAGGTACACACACACACAGAAACTATCTGCTAGTATTGCTAAAGGTACACACACACACAGAAACTATCTGCTAGTATTGCTAAAGGTACACACACACACAGAAACTATCTGCTAGTATTGCTAAAGGTACACACACACACAGAAACTATCTGCTAGTATTGCTAAAGGTACACACACACACACAGAAACTATCTGCTAGTATTGCTAAAGGTACACACACAGAAACTATATGTTAGTATTGCTAAAGGTACACACACAGAAACTATCTGCTAGTATTGCTAAAGGTACACACACACAGAAACTATCTGCTAGTATTGCTAAAGGTACACACACACAGAAACTATCTGCTAGTATTGCTAAAGGTACACACACACAGAAACTATCTGCTAGTATTGCTAAAGGTACACACACAGAAGCTATCTGCTAGTATTGCTAAAGGTACACACACAGAAACTATCTGCTAGTATTGCTAAAGGTACACACACAGAAACTATCTGCTAGTATTGCTAAAGGCACACACACACACAGAAACTATCTGCTAGTATTGCTAAAGGTACACACACACACACAAACTATCTGCTAGTATTGCTAAAGGTACACACACACACACAGAAACTATCTGCTAGTATTGCTAAATGTACACACACACACAGAAACTATCTGCTAGTATTGCTAAAGGTACACACACACAGAAACTATCTGCTAGTATTGCTAAAGGTACACACACACACAGAAACTATCTGCTAGTATTGCTAAAGGTACACACACAGAAACAATCTGCTAGTATTGCTAAAGGTACACACACAGAAACAATCTGCTAGTATTGCTAAAGGTACACACACAGAAACAATCTGCTAGTATTGCTAAAGGTACACACACAGAAACAATCTGCTACTATTGCTAAAGGTACACACACAGAAACAATCTGCTACTATTGCTAAAGGTACACACACAGAAACTATTTGCTAGTATTGCTAAAGGTACACACACACAGAAACTATCTGCTAGTATTGCTAAAGGTACACACACACAGAAACTATCTGCTAGTATTGCTAAAGGTACACACACACAGAAACTATCTGCTAGTATTGCTAAAGGTACACACACAGAAGCTATCTGCTAGTATTGCTAAAGGTACACACACAGAAACTATCTGCTAGTATTGCTAAAGGTACACACACAGAAACTATCTGCTAGTATTGCTAAAGGCACACACACACAGAAACTATCTGCTAGTATTGCTAAAGGTACACACACACACAGAAACTATCTGCTAGTATTGCTAAAGGTACACACACACACAGAAACTATCTGCTAGTATTGCTAAAGGTACACACACACACAGAAACTATCTGCTAGTATTGCTAAAGGTACACACACACACAGAAACTATCTGCTAGTATTGCTAAAGGTACACACACACACACAGAAACTATCTGCTAGTATTGCTAAAGGTACACACACACACAGAAACTATCTGCTAGTATTGCTAAAGGTACACACACACACACAGAAACTATCTGCTAGTATTGCTAAAGGTACACACACAGAAACTATATGTTAGTATTGCTAAAGGTACACACACAGAAACTATCTGCTAGTATTGCTAAAGGTACACACACACAGAAACTATCTGCTAGTATTGCTAAAGGTACACACACACAGAAACTATCTGCTAGTATTGCTAAAGGTACACACACACAGAAACTATCTGCTAGTATTGCTAAAGGTACACACACACACACAGAAACTATCTGCTAGTATTGCTAAAGGTACACACACACACACAGAAACGATCTGCTAGTATTGCTAAAGGTACACACACACACACAGAAACGATCTGCTAGTATTGCTAAAGGTACACACACAGAAACTATCTGTTAGTATTGCTAAAGGTACACACACAGAAACTATCTGCTAGTATTGCTAAAGGTACACACACACAGAAACTATCTGCTAGTATTGCTAAAGGTACACACACACAGAAACTATCTGCTAGTATTGCTAAAGGTACACACACACAGAAACTATCTGCTAGTATTGCTAAAGGTACACACACAGAAACTATCTGCTAGTATTGCTAAAGGTACACACACAGAAACTATCTGCTAGTATTGCTAAAGGTACACACACAGAAGCTATCTGCTAGTATTGCTAAATGCACACACACACACAGAAACTATCTGCTAGTATTGCTAAAGGTACACACACACACAGAAACTATCTGCTAGTATTGCTAAAGGTACACACACACACAGAAACTATCTGCTAGTATTGCTAAAGGTACACACACACACAGAAACTATCTGCTAGTATTGCTAAAGGTACACACACACACAAAAACTATCTGCTAGTATTGCTAAAGGTACACACACACACAGAAACTATCTGCTAGTATTGCTAAAGGTACACACACACACACAGAAACTATCTGCTAGTATTGCTAAAGGTACACACACAGAAACTATATGTTAGTATTGCTAAAGGTACACACACAGAAACTATCTGCTAGTATTGCTAAAGGTACACACACACAGAAACTATCTGCTAGTATTGCTAAAGGTACACACACACAGAAACTATCTGCTAGTATTGCTAAAGGTACACACACACAGAAACTATCTGCTAGTATTGCTAAAGGTACACACACAGAAACTATCTGCTAGTATTGCTAAAGGTACACACACAGAAACTATCTGCTAGTATTGCTAAAGGTACACACACAGAAGCTATCTGCTAGTATTGCTAAAGGTACACACACAGAAACTATCTGCTAGTATTGCTAAAGGTACACACACAGAAACTATCTGCTAGTATTGCTACAGGCACACACACACACAGAAACTATCTGCTAGTATTGCTAAAGGTACACACACACACACAAACTATCTGCTAGTATTGCTAAAGGTACACACACACACAGAAACTATCTGCTAGTATTGCTAAAGGTACACACACACACAGAAACTATCTGCTAGTATTGCTAAAGGTACACACACACAGAAACTATCTGCTAGTATTGCTAAAGGTACACACACACACAGAAACTATCTGCTAGTATTGCTAAAGGTACACACACAGAAACAATCTGCTAGTATTGCTAAAGGTACACACACAGAAACAATCTGCTAGTATTGCTAAAGGTACACACACAGAAACAATCTGCTAGTATTGCTAAAGGTACACACACAGAAACAATCTGCTACTATTGCTAAATGTACACACACAGAAACAATCTGCTACTATTGCTAAAGGTACACACACAGAAACTATTTGCTAGTATTGCTAAAGGTACACACACACAGAAACTATCTGCTAGTATTGCTAAAGGTACACACACACAGAAACTATCTGCTAGTATTGCTAAAGGTACACACACACAGAAACTATCTGCTAGTATTGCTAAAGGTACACACACAGAAGCTATCTGCTAGTATTGCTAAAGGTACACACACAGAAACTATCTGCTAGTATTGCTAAAGGTACACACACAGAAAATATCTGCTAGTATTGCTAAAGGCACACACACACAGAAACTATCTGCTAGTATTGCTAAAGGTACACACACACACAGAAACTATCTGCTAGTATTGCTAAAGGTACACACACACACAGAAACTATCTGCTAGTATTGCTAAAGGTACACACACACACAGAAACTATCTGCTAGTATTGCTAAAGGTACACACACACACAGAAACTATCTGCTAGTATTGCTAAAGGTACACACACACACACAGAAACTATCTGCTAGTATTGCTAAAGGTACACACACAGAAACTATCTGTTAGTATTGCTAAAGGTACACACACAGAAACTATCTGCTAGTATTGCTAAAGGTACACACACAGAAACTATCTGCTAGTATTGCTAAAGGTACACACACACAGAAACTATCTGCTAGTATTGCTAAAGGTACACACACACACATAAACTATCTGCTAGTATTGCTAAAGGTACACACACACACACACACACATAAACTATCTGCTAGTATTGCTAAAGGTACACACACAGAAACTATCTGTTAGTATTGCTAAAGGTACACACACAGAAACTATCTGCTAGTATTGCTAAAGGTACACACACACAGAAACTATCTGCTAGTATTGCTAAAGGTACACACACACAGAAACTATCTGCTAGTATTGCTAAAGGTACACACACACAGAAACTATCTGCTAGTATTGCTAAAGGTACACACACAGAAACTATCTGCTAGTATTGCTAAAGGTACACACACAGAAACTATATGCTAGTATTGCTAAAGGTACACACACAGAAACTATCTGCTAGTATTGCTAAAGGCACACACACACAGAAACTATCTGCTAGTATTGCTAAAGGTACACACACACACAGAAACTATCTGCTAGTATTGCTAAAGGTACACACACACACAGAAACTATCTGCTAGTATTGCTAAAGGTACACACACACACAGAAACTATCTGCTAGTATTGCTAAAGGTACACACACACACATAAACTATCTGCTAGTATTGCTAAAGGTACACACACACACAGAAACTATCTGCTAGTATTGCTAAAGGTACACACACACACAGAAACTATCTGCTAGTATTGCTAAAGGTACACACACACACAGAAACTATCTGCTAGTATTGCTAAAGGTACACACACACACAGAAACTATCTGCTAGTATTGCTAAAGGTACACACACACACACAGAAACTATCTGCTAGTATTGCTAAAGGTACACACACAGAAACTATCTGTTAGTATTGCTAAAGGTACACACACAGAAACTATCTGCTAGTATTGCTAAAGGTACACACACAGAAACTATCTGCTAGTATTGCTAAAGGTACACACACACAGAAACTATCTGCTAGTATTGCTAAAGGTACACACACACACACATAAACTATCTGCTAGTATTGCTAAAGGTACACACACACACACACACACACATAAACTATCTGCTAGTATTGCTAAAGGTACACACACAGAAACTATCTGTTAGTATTGCTAAAGGTACACACACAGAAACTATCTGCTAGTATTGCTAAAGGTACACACACACAGAAACTATCTGCTAGTATTGCTAAAGGTACACACACACATAAACTATCTGCTAGTATTGCTAAAGGTACACACACACAGAAACTATCTGCTAGTATTGCTAAAGGTACACACACAGAAACTATCTGCTAGTATTGCTAAAGGTACACACACAGAAACTATCTGCTAGTATTGCTAAAGGTACACACACAGAAACTATCTGCTAGTATTGCTAAAGGCACACACACACAGAAACTATCTGCTAGTATTGCTAAAGGTACACACACACACAGAAACTATCTGCTAGTATTGCTAAAGGTACACACACACACAGAAACTATCTGCTAGTATTGCTAAAGGTACACACACACACAGAAACTATCTGCTAGTATTGCTAAAGGTACACACACACACACAGAAACTATCTGCTAGTATTGCTAAAGGTACACACACAGAAACTATCTGTTAGTATTGCTAAAGGTACACACACAGAAACTATCTGCTAGTATTGCTAAAGGTACACACACAGAAACTATCTGCTAGTATTGCTAAAGGTACACACACACAGAAACTATCTGCTAGTATTGCTAAAGGTACACACACACACATAAACTATCTGCTAGTATTGCTAAAGGTACACACACACACACACACACATAAACTATCTGCTAGTATTGCTAAAGGTACACACACAGAAACTATCTGTTAGTATTGCTAAAGGTACACACACAGAAACTATCTGCTAGTATTGCTAAAGGTACACACACACAGAAACTATCTGCTAGTATTGCTAAAGGTACACACACACAGAAACTATCTGCTAGTATTGCTAAAGGTACACACACACAGAAACTATCTGCTAGTATTGCTAAAGGTACACACACAGAAACTATCTGCTAGTATTGCTAAAGGTACACACACAGAAACTATCTGCTAGTATTGCTAAAGGTACACACACAGAAACTATCTGCTAGTATTGCTAAAGGCACACACACACAGAAACTATCTGCTAGTATTGCTAAAGGTACACACACACACAGAAACTATCTGCTAGTATTGCTAAAGGTACACACACACACAGAAACTATCTGCTAGTATTGCTAAAGGTACACACACACACAGAAAATATCTGCTAGTATTGCTAAAGGTACACACACACACAGAAACTATCTGCTAGTATTGCTAAAGGTACACACACACACAGAAACTATCTGCTAGTATTGCTAAAGGTACACACACACACAGAAACTATCTGCTAGTATTGCTAAAGGTACACACACACACAGAAACTATCTGCTAGTATTGCTAAAGGTACACACACACACAGAAACTATCTGCTAGTATTGCTAAAGGTACACACACACACACAGAAACTATCTGCTAGTATTGCTAAAGGTACACACACAGAAACTATCTGTTAGTATTGCTAAAGGTACACACACAGAAACTATCTGCTAGTATTGCTAAAGGTACACACACAGAAACTATCTGCTAGTATTGCTAAAGGTACACACACACAGAAACTATCTGCTAGTATTGCTAAAGGTACACACACACACACATAAACTATCTGCTAGTATTGCTAAAGGTACACACACACACACACACACACATAAACTATCTGCTAGTATTGCTAAAGGTACACACACATAAACTATCTGTTAGTATTGCTAAAGGTACACACACAGAAACTATCTGCTAGTATTGCTAAAGGTACACACACACAGAAACTATCTGCTAGTATTGCTAAAGGTACACACACACATAAACTATCTGCTAGTATTGCTAAAGGTACACACACACAGAAACTATCTGCTAGTATTGCTAAAGGTACACACACAGAAACTATCTGCTAGTATTGCTAAAGGTACACACACAGAAACTATCTGCTAGTATTGCTAAAGGTACACACACAGAAACTATCTGCTAGTATTGCTAAAGGCACACACACACAGAAACTATCTGCTAGTATTGCTAAAGGTACACACACACACAGAAACTATCTGCTAGTATTGCTAAAGGTACACACACACACAGAAACTATCTGCTAGTATTGCTAAAGGTACACACACACACAGAAACTATCTGCTAGTATTGCTAAAGGTACACACACACACAGAAACTATCTGCTAGTAATGCTAAAGGTACACACACACACAGAAACTATCTGCTAGTATTGCTAAAGGTACACACACACACATAAACTATCTGCTAGTATTGCTAAAGGTACACACACACACACAGAAACTATCTGCTAGTATTGCTAAAGGTACACACACAGAAACTATCTGTTAGTATTGCTAAAGGTACACACACAGAAACTATCTGCTAGTATTGCTAAAGGTACACACACAGAAACTATCTGCTAGTATTGCTAAAGGTACACACACACAGAAACTATCTGCTAGTATTGCTAAAGGTACACACACACACACATAAACTATCTGCTAGTATTGCTAAAGGTACACACACACATAAACTATCTGCTAGTATTGCTAAAGGTACACACACAGAAACTATCTGTTAGTATTGCTAAAGGTACACACACAGAAACTATCTGCTAGTATTGCTAAAGGTACACACACACATAAACTATCTGCTAGTATTGCTAAAGGTACACACACACAGAAACTATCTGCTAGTATTGCTAAAGGTACACACACACAGAAACTATCTGCTAGTATTGCTAAAGGTACACACACAGAAACTATCTGCTAGTATTGCTAAAGGTACACACACAGAAACTATCTGCTAGTATTGCTAAAGGTACACACACAGAAGCTATCTGCTAGTATTGCTAAAGGTACACACACAGAAACTATATGTTAGTATTGCTAAAGGTACACACACAGAAACTATCTGCTAGTATTGCTAAAGGTACACACACACAGAAACTATCTGCTAGTATTGCTAAAGGTACACACACACAGAAACTATCTGCTAGTATTGCTAAAGGTACACACACACAGAAACTATCTGCTAGTATTGCTAAAGGTACACACACAGAAACTATCTGCTAGTATTGCTAAAGGTACACACACATAAACTATCTGCTAGTATTGCTAAAGGTACACACACAGAAGCTATCTGCTAGTATTGCTAAAGGTACACACACAGAAACTATCTGCTAGTATTGCTAAAGGTACACACACAGAAACTATCTGCTAGTATTGCTACAGGCACACACACACACAGAAACTATCTGCTAGTATTGCTAAAGGTACACACACACACACAAACTATCTGCTAGTATTGCTAAAGGTACACACACACACAGAAACTATCTGCTAGTATTGCTAAAGGTACACACACACACAGAAACTATCTGCTAGTATTGCTAAAGGTACACACACACAGAAACTATCTGCTAGTATTGCTAAAGGTACACACACACACAGAAACTATCTGCTAGTATTGCTAAAGGTACACACACAGAAACAATCTGCTAGTATTGCTAAAGGTACACACACAGAAACAATCTGCTAGTATTGCTAAAGGTACACACACAGAAACAATCTGCTAGTATTGCTAAAGGTACACACACAGAAACAATCTGCTACTATTGCTAAATGTACACACACAGAAACAATCTGCTACTATTGCTAAAGGTACACACACAGAAACTATTTGCTAGTATTGCTAAAGGTACACACACACAGAAACTATCTGCTAGTATTGCTAAAGGTACACACACACAGAAACTATCTGCTAGTATTGCTAAAGGTACACACACACAGAAACTATCTGCTAGTATTGCTAAAGGTACACACACAGAAGCTATCTGCTAGTATTGCTAAAGGTACACACACAGAAACTATCTGCTAGTATTGCTAAAGGTACACACACAGAAAATATCTGCTAGTATTGCTAAAGGCACACACACACAGAAACTATCTGCTAGTATTGCTAAAGGTACACACACACACAGAAACTATCTGCTAGTATTGCTAAAGGTACACACACACACAGAAACTATCTGCTAGTATTGCTAAAGGTACACACACACACAGAAACTATCTGCTAGTATTGCTAAAGGTACACACACACACAGAAACTATCTGCTAGTATTGCTAAAGGTACACACACACACACAGAAACTATCTGCTAGTATTGCTAAAGGTACACACACAGAAACTATCTGTTAGTATTGCTAAAGGTACACACACAGAAACTATCTGCTAGTATTGCTAAAGGTACACACACAGAAACTATCTGCTAGTATTGCTAAAGGTACACACACACAGAAACTATCTGCTAGTATTGCTAAAGGTACACACACACACATAAACTATCTGCTAGTATTGCTAAAGGTACACACACACACACACACACATAAACTATCTGCTAGTATTGCTAAAGGTACACACACAGAAACTATCTGTTAGTATTGCTAAAGGTACACACACAGAAACTATCTGCTAGTATTGCTAAAGGTACACACACACAGAAACTATCTGCTAGTATTGCTAAAGGTACACACACACAGAAACTATCTGCTAGTATTGCTAAAGGTACACACACACAGAAACTATCTGCTAGTATTGCTAAAGGTACACACACAGAAACTATCTGCTAGTATTGCTAAAGGTACACACACAGAAACTATCTGCTAGTATTGCTAAAGGTACACACACAGAAACTATCTGCTAGTATTGCTAAAGGCACACACACACAGAAACTATCTGCTAGTATTGCTAAAGGTACACACACACACAGAAACTATCTGCTAGTATTGCTAAAGGTACACACACACACAGAAACTATCTGCTAGTATTGCTAAAGGTACACACACACACAGAAACTATCTGCTAGTATTGCTAAAGGTACACACACACACAGAAACTATCTGCTAGTATTGCTAAAGGTACACACACACACAGAAACTATCTGCTAGTATTGCTAAAGGTACACACACACACAGAAACTATCTGCTAGTATTGCTAAAGGTACACACACACACAGAAACTATCTGCTAGTATTGCTAAAGGTACACACACACACAGAAACTATCTGCTAGTATTGCTAAAGGTACACACACACACACAGAAACTATCTGCTAGTATTGCTAAAGGTACACACACAGAAACTATCTGTTAGTATTGCTAAAGGTACACACACAGAAACTATCTGCTAGTATTGCTAAAGGTACACACACAGAAACTATCTGCTAGTATTGCTAAAGGTACACACACACAGAAACTATCTGCTAGTATTGCTAAAGGTACACACACACACACATAAACTATCTGCTAGTATTGCTAAAGGTACACACACACACACACACACACATAAACTATCTGCTAGTATTGCTAAAGGTACACACACAGAAACTATCTGTTAGTATTGCTAAAGGTACACACACAGAAACTATCTGCTAGTATTGCTAAAGGTACACACACACAGAAACTATCTGCTAGTATTGCTAAAGGTACACACACACATAAACTATCTGCTAGTATTGCTAAAGGTACACACACACAGAAACTATCTGCTAGTATTGCTAAAGGTACACACACAGAAACTATCTGCTAGTATTGCTAAAGGTACACACACAGAAACTATCTGCTAGTATTGCTAAAGGTACACACACAGAAACTATCTGCTAGTATTGCTAAAGGCACACACACACAGAAACTATCTGCTAGTATTGCTAAAGGTACACACACACACAGAAACTATCTGCTAGTATTGCTAAAGGTACACACACACACAGAAACTATCTGCTAGTATTGCTAAAGGTACACACACACACAGAAACTATCTGCTAGTATTGCTAAAGGTACACACACACACACAGAAACTATCTGCTAGTATTGCTAAAGGTACACACACAGAAACTATCTGTTAGTATTGCTAAAGGTACACACACAGAAACTATCTGCTAGTATTGCTAAAGGTACACACACAGAAACTATCTGCTAGTATTGCTAAAGGTACACACACACAGAAACTATCTGCTAGTATTGCTAAAGGTACACACACACACATAAACTATCTGCTAGTATTGCTAAAGGTACACACACACACACACACACATAAACTATCTGCTAGTATTGCTAAAGGTACACACACAGAAACTATCTGTTAGTATTGCTAAAGGTACACACACAGAAACTATCTGCTAGTATTGCTAAAGGTACACACACACAGAAACTATCTGCTAGTATTGCTAAAGGTACACACACACAGAAACTATCTGCTAGTATTGCTAAAGGTACACACACACAGAAACTATCTGCTAGTATTGCTAAAGGTACACACACAGAAACTATCTGCTAGTATTGCTAAAGGTACACACACAGAAACTATCTGCTAGTATTGCTAAAGGTACACACACAGAAACTATCTGCTAGTATTGCTAAAGGCACACACACACAGAAACTATCTGCTAGTATTGCTAAAGGTACACACACACACAGAAACTATCTGCTAGTATTGCTAAAGGTACACACACACACAGAAACTATCTGCTAGTATTGCTAAAGGTACACACACACACAGAAAATATCTGCTAGTATTGCTAAAGGTACACACACACACAGAAACTATCTGCTAGTATTGCTAAAGGTACACACACACACAGAAACTATCTGCTAGTATTGCTAAAGGTACACACACACACAGAAACTATCTGCTAGTATTGCTAAAGGTACACACACACACAGAAACTATCTGCTAGTATTGCTAAAGGTACACACACACACAGAAACTATCTGCTAGTATTGCTAAAGGTACACACACACACACAGAAACTATCTGCTAGTATTGCTAAAGGTACACACACAGAAACTATCTGTTAGTATTGCTAAAGGTACACACACAGAAACTATCTGCTAGTATTGCTAAAGGTACACACACAGAAACTATCTGCTAGTATTGCTAAAGGTACACACACACAGAAACTATCTGCTAGTATTGCTAAAGGTACACACACACACACATAAACTATCTGCTAGTATTGCTAAAGGTACACACACACACACACACACACATAAACTATCTGCTAGTATTGCTAAAGGTACACACACAGAAACTATCTGTTAGTATTGCTAAAGGTACACACACAGAAACTATCTGCTAGTATTGCTAAAGGTACACACACACAGAAACTATCTGCTAGTATTGCTAAAGGTACACACACACATAAACTATCTGCTAGTATTGCTAAAGGTACACACACACAGAAACTATCTGCTAGTATTGCTAAAGGTACACACACAGAAACTATCTGCTAGTATTGCTAAAGGTACACACACAGAAACTATCTGCTAGTATTGCTAAAGGTACACACACAGAAACTATCTGCTAGTATTGCTAAAGGCACACACACACAGAAACTATCTGCTAGTATTGCTAAAGGTACACACACACACAGAAACTATCTGCTAGTATTGCTAAAGGTACACACACACACAGAAACTATCTGCTAGTATTGCTAAAGGTACACACACACACAGAAACTATCTGCTAGTATTGCTAAAGGTACACACACACACAGAAACTATCTGCTAGTAATGCTAAAGGTACACACACACACAGAAACTATCTGCTAGTATTGCTAAAGGTACACACACACACATAAACTATCTGCTAGTATTGCTAAAGGTACACACACACACACAGAAACTATCTGCTAGTATTGCTAAAGGTACACACACAGAAACTATCTGTTAGTATTGCTAAAGGTACACACACAGAAACTATCTGCTAGTATTGCTAAAGGTACACACACAGAAACTATCTGCTAGTATTGCTAAAGGTACACACACACAGAAACTATCTGCTAGTATTGCTAAAGGTACACACACACACACATAAACTATCTGCTAGTATTGCTAAAGGTACACACACACATAAACTATCTGCTAGTATTGCTAAAGGTACACACACAGAAACTATCTGTTAGTATTGCTAAAGGTACACACACAGAAACTATCTGCTAGTATTGCTAAAGGTACACACACACATAAACTATCTGCTAGTATTGCTAAAGGTACACACACACAGAAACTATCTGCTAGTATTGCTAAAGGTACACACACACAGAAACTATCTGCTAGTATTGCTAAAGGTACACACACAGAAACTATCTGCTAGTATTGCTAAAGGTACACACACAGAAACTATCTGCTAGTATTGCTAAAGGTACACACACAGAAGCTATCTGCTAGTATTGCTAAAGGTACACACACAGAAACTATCTGCTAGTATTGCTAAAGGTACACACACAGAAACTATCTGCTAGTATTGCTAAAGGCACACACACACACAGAAACTATCTGCTAGTATTGCTAAAGGTACACACACAGAAACTATCTGCTAGTATTGCTAAAGGTACACACACAGAAACTATCTGCTAGTATTGCTAAATGCACACACACACACAGAAACTATCTGCTAGTATTGCTAAAGGTACACACACACACAGAAACTATCTGCTAGTATTGCTAAAGGTACACACACACACAGAAACTATCTGCTAGTATTGCTAAAGGTACACACACACACAGAAACTATCTGCTAGTATTGCTAAAGGTACACACACACACAGAAACTATCTGCTAGTATTGCTAAAGGTACACACACACACAGAAACTATCTGCTAGTATTGCTAAAGGTACACACACACACACAGAAACTATCTGCTAGTATTGCTAAAGGTACACACACACACACAGAAACTATCTGCTAGTATTGCTAAAGGTACACACACAGAAACTATATGTTAGTATTGCTAAAGGTACACACACAGAAACTATCTGCTAGTATTGCTAAAGGTACACACACACAGAAACTATCTGCTAGTATTGCTAAAGGTACACACACACAGAAACTATCTGCTAGTATTGCTAAAGGTACACACACACAGAAACTATCTGCTAGTATTGCTAAAGGTACACACACACACACAGAAACTATCTGCTAGTATTGCTAAAGGTACACACACACACACACACATAAACTATCTGCTAGTATTGCTAAAGTTACACACACAGAAACTATCTGTTAGTATTGCTAAAGGTACACACACAGAAACTATCTGCTAGTATTGCTAAAGGTACACACACACAGAAACTATCTGCTAGTATTGCTAAAGGTACACACACACAGAAACTATCTGCTAGTATTGCTAAAGGTACACACACACAGAAACTATCTGCTAGTATTGCTAAAGGTACACACACAGAAACTATCTGCTAGTATTGCTAAAGGTACACACACAGAAACTATCTGCTAGTATTGCTAAAGGTACACACACAGAAACTATCTGCTAGTATTGCTAAAGGCACACACACACAGAAACTATCTGCTAGTATTGCTAAAGGTACACACACACACAGAAACTATCTGCTAGTATTGCTAAAGGTACACACACACACAGAAACTATCTGCTAGTATTGCTAAAGGTACACACACACACAGAAACTATCTGCTAGTATTGCTAAAGGTACACACACACACAGAAACTATCTGCTAGTATTGCTAAAGGTACACACACACACAGAAACTATCTGCTAGTATTGCTAAAGGTACACACACACACATAAACTATCTGCTAGTATTGCTAAAGGTACACACACACACACAGAAACTATCTGCTAGTATTGCTAAAGGTACACACACAGAAACTATCTGTTAGTATTGCTAAAGGTACACACACAGAAACTATCTGCTAGTATTGCTAAAGGTACACACACAGAAACTATCTGCTAGTATTGCTAAAGGTACACACACACAGAAACTATCTGCTAGTATTGCTAAAGGTACACACACACACACATAAACTATCTGCTAGTATTGCTAAAGGTACACACACACACACACATAAACTATCTGCTAGTATTGCTAAAGGTACACACACAGAAACTATCTGTTAGTATTGCTAAAGGTACACACACAGAAACTATCTGCTAGTATTGCTAAAGGTACACACACACAGAAACTATCTGCTAGTATTGCTAAAGGTACACACACACAGAAACTATCTGCTAGTATTGCTAAAGGTACACACACACAGAAACTATCTGCTAGTATTGCTAAAGGTACACACACAGAAACTATCTGCTAGTATTGCTAAAGGTACACACACAGAAACTATCTGCTAGTATTGCTAAAGGTACACACACAGAAGCTATCTGCTAGTATTGCTAAAGGTACACACACAGAAACTATCTGCTAGTATTGCTAAAGGTACACACACAGAAACTATCTGCTAGTATTGCTAAAGGCACACACACACACAGAAACTATCTGCTAGTATTGCTAAAGGTACACACACAGAAACTATCTGCTAGTATTGCTAAAGGTACACACACAGAAACTATCTGCTAGTATTGCTAAATGCACACACACACACAGAAACTATCTGCTAGTATTGCTAAAGGTACACACACACACAGAAACTATCTGCTAGTATTGCTAAAGGTACACACACACACAGAAACTATCTGCTAGTATTGCTAAAGGTACACACACACACATAAACTATCTGCTAGTATTGCTAAAGGTACACACACACACACAGAAACTATCTGCTAGTATTGCTAAAGGTACACACACAGAAACTATCTGTTAGTATTGCTAAAGGTACACACACAGAAACTATCTGCTAGTATTGCTAAAGGTACACACACAGAAACTATCTGCTAGTATTGCTAAAGGTACACACACACAGAAACTATCTGCTAGTATTGCTAAAGGTACACACACACACACATAAACTATCTGCTAGTATTGCTAAAGGTACACACACACATAAACTATCTGCTAGTATTGCTAAAGGTACACACACAGAAACTATCTGTTAGTATTGCTAAAGGTACACACACAGAAACTATCTGCTAGTATTGCTAAAGGTACACACACACATAAACTATCTGCTAGTATTGCTAAAGGTACACACACACAGAAACTATCTGCTAGTATTGCTAAAGGTACACACACACAGAAACTATCTGCTAGTATTGCTAAAGGTACACACACAGAAACTATCTGCTAGTATTGCTAAAGGTACACACACAGAAACTATCTGCTAGTATTGCTAAAGGTACACACACAGAAGCTATCTGCTAGTATTGCTAAAGGTACACACACAGAAACTATCTGCTAGTATTGCTAAAGGTACACACACAGAAACTATCTGCTAGTATTGCTAAAGGCACACACACACACAGAAACTATCTGCTAGTATTGCTAAAGGTACACACACAGAAACTATCTGCTAGTATTGCTAAAGGTACACACACAGAAACTATCTGCTAGTATTGCTAAATGCACACACACACACAGAAACTATCTGCTAGTATTGCTAAAGGTACACACACACACAGAAACTATCTGCTAGTATTGCTAAAGGTACACACACACACAGAAACTATCTGCTAGTATTGCTAAAGGTACACACACACACAGAAACTATCTGCTAGTATTGCTAAAGGTACACACACACACAGAAACTATCTGCTAGTATTGCTAAAGGTACACACACACACAGAAACTATCTGCTAGTATTGCTAAAGGTACACACACACACACAGAAACTATCTGCTAGTATTGCTAAAGGTACACACACACACACAGAAACTATCTGCTAGTATTGCTAAAGGTACACACACAGAAACTATATGTTAGTATTGCTAAAGGTACACACACAGAAACTATCTGCTAGTATTGCTAAAGGTACACACACACAGAAACTATCTGCTAGTATTGCTAAAGGTACACACACACAGAAACTATCTGCTAGTATTGCTAAAGGTACACACACACAGAAACTATCTGCTAGTATTGCTAAAGGTACACACACACACACAGAAACTATCTGCTAGTATTGCTAAAGGTACACACACACACACACACATAAACTATCTGCTAGTATTGCTAAAGTTACACACACAGAAACTATCTGTTAGTATTGCTAAAGGTACACACACAGAAACTATCTGCTAGTATTGCTAAAGGTACACACACACAGAAACTATCTGCTAGTATTGCTAAAGGTACACACACACAGAAACTATCTGCTAGTATTGCTAAAGGTACACACACACAGAAACTATCTGCTAGTATTGCTAAAGGTACACACACAGAAACTATCTGCTAGTATTGCTAAAGGTACACACACAGAAACTATCTGCTAGTATTGCTAAAGGTACACACACAGAAACTATCTGCTAGTATTGCTAAAGGCACACACACACAGAAACTATCTGCTAGTATTGCTAAAGGTACACACACACACAGAAACTATCTGCTAGTATTGCTAAAGGTACACACACACACAGAAACTATCTGCTAGTATTGCTAAAGGTACACACACACACAGAAACTATCTGCTAGTATTGCTAAAGGTACACACACACACAGAAACTATCTGCTAGTATTGCTAAAGGTACACACACACACAGAAACTATCTGCTAGTATTGCTAAAGGTACACACACACACATAAACTATCTGCTAGTATTGCTAAAGGTACACACACACACACAGAAACTATCTGCTAGTATTGCTAAAGGTACACACACAGAAACTATCTGTTAGTATTGCTAAAGGTACACACACAGAAACTATCTGCTAGTATTGCTAAAGGTACACACACAGAAACTATCTGCTAGTATTGCTAAAGGTACACACACACAGAAACTATCTGCTAGTATTGCTAAAGGTACACACACACACACATAAACTATCTGCTAGTATTGCTAAAGGTACACACACACACACACATAAACTATCTGCTAGTATTGCTAAAGGTACACACACAGAAACTATCTGTTAGTATTGCTAAAGGTACACACACAGAAACTATCTGCTAGTATTGCTAAAGGTACACACACACAGAAACTATCTGCTAGTATTGCTAAAGGTACACACACACAGAAACTATCTGCTAGTATTGCTAAAGGTACACACACACAGAAACTATCTGCTAGTATTGCTAAAGGTACACACACAGAAACTATCTGCTAGTATTGCTAAAGGTACACACACAGAAACTATCTGCTAGTATTGCTAAAGGTACACACACAGAAGCTATCTGCTAGTATTGCTAAAGGTACACACACAGAAACTATCTGCTAGTATTGCTAAAGGTACACACACAGAAACTATCTGCTAGTATTGCTAAAGGCACACACACACACAGAAACTATCTGCTAGTATTGCTAAAGGTACACACACAGAAACTATCTGCTAGTATTGCTAAAGGTACACACACAGAAACTATCTGCTAGTATTGCTAAATGCACACACACACACAGAAACTATCTGCTAGTATTGCTAAAGGTACACACACACACAGAAACTATCTGCTAGTATTGCTAAAGGTACACACACACACAGAAACTATCTGCTAGTATTGCTAAAGGTACACACACACACAGAAACTATCTGCTAGTATTGCTAAAGGTACACACACACACAGAAACTATCTGCTAGTATTGCTAAAGGTACACACACACACATAAACTATCTGCTAGTATTGCTGAAGGTACACACACACACACAGAAACTATCTGCTAGTATTGCTAAAGGTACACACACACACACAGAAACTATCTGCTAGTATTGCTAAAGGTACACACACAGAAACTATATGTTAGTATTGCTAAAGGTACACACACAGAAACTATCTGCTAGTATTGCTAAAGGTACACACACACAGAAACTATCTGCTAGTATTGCTAAAGGTACACACACACAGAAACTATCTGCTAGTATTGCTAAA